>NC_034191.2:7566128-7591128 GCF_002021735.2 Oncorhynchus kisutch
CAGTGCCTAGCTCCACTCCTATTCCCCAGGCGCTCTCTTTTGACGACTTCTGTAACCGTAATAGCCTTGGTTTCATGCATGTTAACATTAGAAGCCTCCTCCCTAAGTTTGTTCTATTCACTGCTTTAGCACACTCTGCCAACCCGGATGTTCTAGCTGTGTCTGAATCCTGGCTTAGGAAGACCACCAAAAATTCTGAAGTTTTAATTCCAAACTACAACATTTTCAGACAAGATAGAACTGCCAAAGGGGGCGGTGTTGCAATCTACTGCAAAGATAGCCTGCAGAGTTCTGTCCTACTATCCAGGTCTGTACCCAAACAATTTGAACTTCTACTTTTAAAAATCCACCTCTCTAAAAACAAGTCTCTCACCGTTGCCGCCTGCTATAGACCACCCTCTGCCCCCAGCTGTGCTCTGGACACCATATGTGAACTGATTGCCCCCCATCTATCTTCAGAGTTCGTGCTGCTAGGCGACCTAAACTGGAACATGCTTAACACCCCAGCCATCCTACAATCTAAACTTGATGCCCTCAATCTCACACAAATAATCAATGAACCTACCAGGTACCTCCCCAAAACCTTAAACACGGGCACCCTCATAGATATCATCCTAACCAACTTCCCCTCTAAATACACCTCTGCTGTCTTCAACCAAGATCTCAGCGATCACTGCCTCATTGCCTGCATCCGTAATGGGTCAGCGGTCAAACGACCTCCACTCATCACTGTAAAACGCTCCCTGAAACACTTCTGCGAGCAGGCCTTTCTAATCGACCTGGCCGGGGTATCCTGGAAGGATATTGATCTCATCCCGTCAGTAGAGGATGCCTGGATATTTTTTAAAAATGCCTTCCTAACCATCTTAAATAAACATGCCCCATTCAAGAAATTTAGAACCAGGAACAGATATAGCCCTTGGTTCTCCCCAGACCTGACTGCCCTTAACCAACACAAAAACATCCTATGGCGTTCTGCATTAGCATCGAACAGCCCCCGTGATATGCAGCTGTTCAGGGAAGCTAGAAATCATTATACACAGGCAATTAGAAAAGCCAAGGCTAGCTTTTTCAAGCAGAAATTTGCTTCCTGCAACACTAACTCAAAAAAGTTCTGGGACACTGTAAAGTCCATGGAGAATAAGAACACCTCCTCCCAGCTGCCCACTGCACTGAAGATAGGAAACACTGTCACCACTGATAAATCCACCATAATTGAGAATTTCAATAAGCATTTTTCTACGGCTGGCCATGCTTTCCACCTGGCTACTCCTACCCCGGACAACAGCACTGCACCCCCAACAGCAACTCGCCCAAGCCTTCCCCATTTCTCCTTCTCCCAAATCCATTCAGCTGATGTTCTGAAAGAGCTGCAAAATCTGGACCCCTACAAATCAGCCGGGCTAGACAATCTGGACCCTTTCTTTCTAAAATTATCTGCCGAAATTGTTGCCACCCCTATTACTAGCCTGTTCAACCTCTCTTTCGTGTCGTCTGAGATTCCCAAAGATTGGAAAGCAGCTGCGGTCATCCCCCTCTTCAAAGGGGGGGACACTCTTGACCCAAACTGCTACAGACCTATATCTATCCTACCGTGCCTTTCTAAGGTCTTCGAAAGCCAAGTCAACAAACAGATTACCGACCATTTCGAATCTCACCATACCTTCTCTGCTATGCAATCTGGTTTCAGAGCTGGTCATGGGTGCACCTCAGCCACGCTCAAGGTCCTAAACGATATCTTAACCGCCATCGATAAGAAACATTACTGTGCAGCCGTATTCATTGATCTGGCCAAGGCTTTCGACTCTGTCAATCACCATATCCTCATCGGCAGACTCGACAGCCTTGGTTTCTCAAATGATTGCCTCGCCTGGTTCACCAACTACTTCTCTGATAGAGTTCAGTGTGTCAAGTCGGAGGGTCTGCTGTCCGGACCTCTGGCAGTCTCTATGGGGGTGCCACAGGGTTCAATTCTTGGACCGACTCTCTTCTCTGTATACATCAATGAGGTCGCTCTTGCTGCTGGTGAGTCCCTGATCCACCTCTACGCAGACGACACCATTCTGTATACTTCCGGCCCTTCTTTGGACACTGTGTTAACAACCCTCCAGGCAAGCTTCAATGCCATACAACTCTCCTTCCGTGGCCTCCAATTGCTCTTAAATACAAGTAAAACTAAATGCATGCTCTTCAACCGATCGCTACCTGCACCTACCCGCCTGTCCAACATCACTACTCTGGACGGCTCTGACTTAGAATACGTGGACAACTACAAATACTTAGGTGTCTGGTTAGACTGTAAACTCTCCTTCCAGACCCATATCAAACATCTCCAATCCAAAGTTAAATCTAGAATTGGCTTCCTATTTCGCAACAAAGCATCCTTCACTCATGCTGCCAAACATACCCTTGTAAAACTGACCATCCTACCAATCCTCGACTTTGGCGATGTCATTTACAAAATAGCCTCCAATACCCTACTCAACAAATTGGATGCAGTCTATCACAGTGCAATCCGTTTTATCACCAAAGCCCCATATACTACCCACCATTGCGACCTGTACGCTCTCGTTGGCTGGCCCTCGCTTCATACTCGTCGCCAAACCCACTGGCTCCATGTCATCTACAAGACCCTGCTAGGTAAAGTCCCCCCTTATCTCAGCTCGCTGGTCACCATAGCATCTCCCACCTGTAGCACACGCTCCAGCAGGTATATCTCTCTAGTCACCCCCAAGACCAATTCTTTCTTTGGCCGCCTCTCCTTCCAGTTCTCTGCTGCCAATGACTGGAACGAACTACAAAAATCTCTGAAACTGGAAACACTTATCTCCCTCACTAGCTTTAAGCACCAACTGTCAGAGCAGCTCACAGATTACTGCACCTGTACATAGCCCACCTAAAATTTAGCCCAAACAACTACCTCTTTCCCAACTGTATTTAATTTTTATTTATTTATTTATTTTGCTCCTTTGCACCCCATTATTTTTTTATTTCTACTTTGCACATTCTTCCATTGCAAAACTACCATTCCAGTATTTTACTTGCTATATTGTATTTACTTTGCCATCATGGCCTTTTTTTGCCTTTACCTCCCTTCTCACCTCATTTGCTCACATTGTATATAGACTTGTTTATACTGCATTATTGACTGTATGTTTGTTTTTACTCCATGTGTAACTCTGTGTCGTTTTATCTGTCGAACTGCTTTGCTTTATCTTGGCCAGGTCGCAATTGTAAATGAGAACTTGTTCTCAACTTGCCTACCTGGTTAAATAAAGGTAAAATAAATAAATAAATAAATAAATACCAATGCATACCAACACCTACCAATACATACCAATACATACCAATGCATACCAACACCTACCAATACATACCAACACCTACCAATACATACCAACACCTACCAATACATACCAATACATACCAATACATACCAACACCTCCCAATACATACCAATACATACCAATACATACCAACACCTACCAATACATACCAACACCTACCAATACATACCAACACCTACCAATACATACCAACACCTACCAATACATACCAACACCTACCAATACATACCAATACATACCAATACATACCAACACCTCCCAATACATACCAACACCTACCAATACATACCAACACCTACCAATACATACCAACACCTACCAATACATACCAACACCTACCAATACATACCAACACCTACCAATACATACCAATACATACCAATACATATCAACACCTCCCAATACATACCAACACCTACCAATACATACCAACACCTACCAATACATACCAACACCTACCAATACATACCAACACCTCCCAATACATACCAACACCTACCAATACATACCAACACCTACCAATACATACCAACACCTACCAATACATACCAACACCTACCAATACATACCAATACATACCAATACATACCAATACATACCAATATATACCAATGCATACCAATGCATACCAATACATACCAATACATACCAACACATACCAACACCTACCAATACATACCAACACCTACCAATACATACCAATACATACCAATACATACCAATACATACCAATACATACCAATGCATACCAATACATACCAATACATACCAATGCATACCAATGCATACCAATACATACCAATACATACCAATACATACCAATGCATACCAACACCTACCAATACATACCAATACATACCAATGCATACCAACACCTACCAATACATACCAATACATACCAATACATACCAATGTATACCAATACGTACCAATACATACCAATGTATACCAATACATACCAATACATACCAATGTATACCAACACCTACCAATACATACCAATACATACCAATACATACCAACACCTACCAATACATACCAATACATACCAATACATACCAATGCATACCAACACCTACCAATACATACCAATACATACCAATACATACCAACACCTACCAATACATACCAATACATACCAATACATACCAATGCATACCAACACCTACCAATACATACCAATACATACCAATACATACCAATGTATACCAATACATACCAATACATACCAATGTATACCAATACATACCAATACATACCAATGTATACCAATACATACCAATACATACCAATGTATACCAATACATACCAATACATACCAATACATAACAATACATACCAATACATACCAATGTATACCAATACATACCAATGCATACCAATGCATACCAATGTATACCAATACATACCAATACATACCAATGCATACCAATACATACCAATACATACCAATGCATACCAATGCATACCAATACATACCAATGTATACCAATACATACCAATACATACCAATACATACCAATACATACCAATGTATACCAATACATACCAATACATACCAATACATACCAATGTATACCAATACATACCAATACATACCAATGCATACCAATACATACCAATGCATACCAATACATACCAATACATACCAATACATACCAATGCATACCAATGCATACCAATGCATACCAATACATACCACCAATGCATACCAATACATACCAAAGTATACCAATACATACCAATGCATACCAATGCATACCACTGATTTAGTTGTCACTTGGCCAGGTGTTGCCTGATGATAGAGAAAAGATGGATAGGAATTTGCGGTGAACAATTGAGATGTGGTACAGTGTTGTAGCGCTCTGTTATAAACTGCTGTCAACTAAATAGATTGCAGCGATTCCATAGTTAAACAATTGATTTTCTTGCATTATTTGTGTTTAACGGGAAATTATTTGTAGTAGAATATGACATATAATTGGCATTTAGATTCACAGCTTGGAGAGAAAAAAATACAGAGCTTTTAATCTTCTATTTCCTGACAGACTGGGACTGGACTGGACTGGGACGGACTGTGGGTTGCAGACAGGGTTAGTTATGGTATTATCATCTTATTGATGGTGGAGGTGGTGGTGGGTCAATTATGAGACGTGTATAGTTCTGGAAATGTGAATTAAGTGTATGAGTAATTTTGAAGCACATGTTGAGAATATTATGAGCAGTGAAATGTTGTTTTACTGTAGGCTACATGTTTCACCTGTTTCCCTGTGTGTCACCCCTATGCGGTATGAATGCATGATGTCCCGTTGCTAATATTTGTCCACATAGGTGTAACAACCCACTCTGACACACTCATTGTCCTGACCCTTCATCCCAAACCTCAGTTATCCTGTTAGCTAACACCTTATGTAAAGGTCAGCTTAAAATCTGTTTTAAATTACATCAATAATAGAAAATAAGAAATACACAAACAAATGATTTCCTAACGGTTGACATCAACAAACTTGTCTTTGAGGTTTAGAAGTGGTTAGAAGAGAATTAACCTGTATAAGACAACAACATTGTCTTATACAGCCTGCTCCAGTTCATTTGCCTGTCTGATTTTTCTCTCCCCAAAGTACCCATGATGCACGGTGCCACGCCCGCCACTGTGTCTGCAGCCACTTCCTCTGCCACAAGCGTTCCCTTTGCAAACGCAACAGCCAATCAGGTTTGCTCCTCTTCTGCTTCCTCTCTCTCGCTCCACTTCCTGTGATGGAATTAAGCCACTTCCGGTGTGGTGTTTTGAGAGTACTCTTCTATAGGCAGTATCCACCATATTTTTGGTACTTATGACCACTCATTGAATGGTTATGAATTACCATCAGAAGAGGAGGATGGATGCCTGGTGTTTGATTCCACCTCTAACTATTCCCCTGAGGTGTTTAAAGACACTGACCAACATTCAGGAAAATGACGACATCGTTTCCTCCTCAGTGGTCAGTGTTGTTTTATTTGTAATGGATATTCGCCGTTCGTTTAAATACGATTGATTGTGTATTCAGCGGTGTAAAGTACTTAAGTAAAAAGACTTTAAAGTACTACATAAGTATTTTTGGGGGGTATCCGTACTTTACCTTACTATTTATGTTTTTGACAACTTTTACTTTTACTTCACTGCATTCCTAAAGAAAATATTGTACTTTTTACTCCATACATTTTCTCTGACAACCAAAAGTTCTCGTTACATTTTGAATGCTTAGCAGGACAGAAAATGGTCCAATTCACACACTTATCAAGAGAACATACCTGGTCCTCCCTACTGTCTCTTATCTGGCAGATTCACTAAACACAAATGCTTTGTGTTTAAATGATGTCTGAGTGTTGGAGTGTGACCCTGAGTATCCGTAAATAAAAAAAAATGTGCCATTTGGTTTGCTTAACGTAATGAATTTTAAATTATGTGTACTTTTAATTTGACTTTTGATACTTAAGTATATTTTATAAACTACATTTACTTTAGATTTTTAATCGGGATCGGTGTCCCTTCCATGGGACGGTTGAGCTAACATAGGCTAATGCGATTAGCATGAGGTTGAGCTACCGTAGGCTAATGTGATTAGCATGAGGTTGAGCTACCGTAGGCTAATGTGATTAGCATGAGGTTGTAAGTAAGAAGAACATCTCCCAGGACATAGACATATCTGATATTGGCAGAAATATTACATTCTTGTTAATCTAACTGCACTGTCCAATTTACAGTTTATTTTATTTTACCTTTATTTAACCAGGCAAGTCAGTTAAGAACACATTCTTATTTTCAATGACGGCCTGGGAACAGTGGGTTAACTGCCTGTTCAGGGGCAGAACGACAGTAACTATTACAGTAAGATAATACCATGCTATTGTTTGAGGAGAGGGCACAATTTGAACGTGAAAAGTTATTATTTAAAAAATGTGGCACATTTGGGCAGTCTTGATACAACATTTTGAACAGAAATGCAATGGTTCATTGGATCAGTCTAAAACGTTGCACATAAACGTATGCCCTCTAGTGGCCAAAATCTAAATTTCACCCGAGCTGGAATAATACATGATGGCCTTTCTCTTTCATTTCACAGATTTATGGTACAAAAACAAAATACGAAAGAACGGTTGTTTTTTTTCTTTGTATTATCTTTTACCAGATCGATTGTGTTACATTCTCCTACATTCCTTTCACAACTTCAAAGTGTTTCCTTTCAAATGGTACCAATAATATGCATATCCTTGCATCAGGACGTGAGTTACAGGCAGTTAGATTTGGGTATGTCATTTTAGCCGACAATTGAAAAAAAGGGACGGACCCTTAAGAGTTAACTGTTTTTAGAACCGAATACTTATAGACTTTTACTGAAGTGGTATTTAATACTGGGTGACTTTCACTTATTACTTGAGTCATTTTCTATTAAGGTATCTTTACTTTTACTCTAGTATGAGAATTTAGTACTTTTTCCATCACTGTGTGTATTTAGCACAGTCTGTAAGTGAGGCAAAGTCAAATGAAAATATCCCGTTGAGAGTGTTGTGTTGTAAAAGATGTTTTCTCTCTATCTCTCATGTTCTTCCTCAGATTCCATTAATATCCACAGATCATCTTGCTAGGCACAAGTATGTGACTCAGATCTAGAAATCTCAAGCAGAACAGTAAGACTAATTTTCATACAAATGTGCAGTATGTCTATGCAAATCTCTTTTGACTCTACGTTCTTCAAATTATTCTGTAAATTCATTATTTTTTACGATTCTCTTCTGATCTATTCATTGTTCTCCCGCAGATGAAACTGCAGTGTGCTGGTGTCCCACAGCTCCCCACTCTTCATGCCTGTAAACGTAGAAATCTGTAGAAGATTATTTCTAGAGCCTGTAACATCCAACCACCTGTAAACTATAGTGGTACTGACTGGCATGTTGCTCTAGGAGGGTTCAGTTGATCATAAAGGTGGTGAACATGTGCATTCCACACACACACACACACACACACACACACACACACACACACACACACACACACACACACACACACACACACACACACACACACACACACACACACACACACACACACACACACACACACACACACACAACAACAACACTGGTGGGCCTCGTACGGAGAAGAACTATTGCCATCTACAGAATGTTATCAGCCATGCCTTTATGTCTGTGGAGGCATCATCCATTTAAAACACAGGATACACTTTCAATGTCACCACGAGGTGATAGTCACGCCCACTAGTTTGTCAGCAGACCAAGATTCTCTTATGTGTTGTTGTCAGTTGGGTTTCTTTAATTCATATCATTTTCATGGTTTGCACAGTGAACAGTAAAAATACCTAATAGACATATTGGACTGAATGAATTGTGCAGGACTTGTTTGTAGATGACTTGGTCCTTACAAGGCAAACTTGGTTGAAATGGGTTTGTCGGTATGGTGGCAAAATGACAGCTGAATGTTTTGTGTTTTTAATCACATTCCAGATTTACTAGATCTGCTGCAAACCCTATGTAAAGAATCATAGACTGTATGTATGTAAACCCCGCCCCCCCTTTAAACATGGAGCATTATGATGTCATTAGAGCCGTGTCACAGTGTTAACATGGGTGACACCTTCAAAGTCTCTAGTGTCCTAGGTTCCTAGAATGTTTGTCTGAAGTTTGTTGTCATTAACAGATGACCCATTCATGATCTTCGCCTCTTGGGTACGCAGTTACCGACCTTAGGTTGTTTGATTTACCTCTGTCCTTCTGTTGGTCTTCTTTTGACTTGCCTTGAACGTATTCCATGGTGTGAGTCAGACAGAGAAGGGGTCTTGGTTCTGTTAGGACCCGGTCCTCTCTGGGTATAGTCTATAGACTCTAGTTGGTTCTGTTAGGACCCGGTCCTCTCTGGGTATAGTCTATAGACTCTAGTTGGTTCTGTTAGGACCCGGTCCTCTCTGGGTATAGTCTATAGACTCTAGTTGGTTCTGTTAGGACCCGGTCCTCTCTGGGTATAGTCTATAGACTCTAGTTGGTTCTGTTAGGACCCGGTCCTCTCTGGGTATAGTCTATAGACTCTAGTTGGTTCTGTTAGGACCCGGTCCTCTCTGGGTATAGTCTATAGACTCTAGTTGGTTCTGTTAGGACCCGGTCCTCTCTGGGTATAGTCTATAGACTCTAGTTGGTTCTGTTAGGACCCGGTCCTCTCTGGGTATAGTCTATAGACTCTAGTTGGTTCTGTTAGGACCCGGTCCTCTCTGGGTATAGTCTATAGACTCTAGTTGGTTCTGTTAGGACCCGGTCCTCTCTGGGTATAGTCTATAGACTCTAGTTGGTTCTGTTAGGACCCGGTCCTCTCTGGGTATAGTCTATAGACTCTAGTTGGTTCTGTTAGGACCCGGTCCTCTCTGGGTATAGTCTATAGACTCTAGTTGGTTCTGTTAGGACCCGGTCCTCTCTGGGTATAGTCTATAGACTCTAGTTAGTTCTGTTAGGACCCGGGCCTCTCTGGGTATAGTCTATCTCACTAGTGATGGAAAAAGGGTCAATACTCTAGAAAAGGAATGATAGAATGAGGAACTGTTGAAAGTTGCATGATAAACCAAATCACTGAAAGGAGTGAGAAGTTTCAAAGAGTTGCAGCGTGGCAAGTGGTGGAAAAAGTACCCAATTGTCATACTTGAGTAAAAGTATAGATACCTTAATAGAAAGTTATTGAAGTAAAAATGAAAGTCACCCAGTAAAATACAACTTGAGTAAAAGTCTAAAAGTATTTGGTTTTAAATATACTTAAGTATAAAAAGAAAATGTAATTGTTAAAATATACTTACGTATCAAAAATCTAAGTAAAACCATAAATATAAAAAAATTTCCTTATGTTTAAGCAAAGCAGACGGCACCATTTTTTTTGGTTTTCATAATTAATGGATAACAAGGGGCACACTCCAACACTCAGACATTATTTCCAAAATACGCATTCGTGTTTAGTCATCCGCCAGGCAGGACGCAGTAGGTATGTCCACATGTTCTCTTGACAAGTGTGTGAATTTGACTATTTTCCTGTCCCGCTAAGAATTCAAAATGGAACGAGTACTTTCGTTTTTTTTTTCAGGGAAAATATAAGGAGCAAAAGTACAATATTTTCTTTAGGAATGTCGTGGAGTAATAGTACAAGTTGTCAAAATTATAAATAGTAAAGTAAAGTACAGATACCCCCCCCCCCCCAAAAAAAAATGAAGTAGTACTTTCATGTGTTTTTTTACTTAAGAACTTTACACCACTGAGGGTGGCTTATGGTTGAGTTGTTATGTCAGTTTCAATGTGGCGGTGTTTATAATTCATTACAATTCATTCAACAACAACAACAACATCAACAACAACCACAAATCATGTTAAGTGCGTTGGAATATGGTCTATGACATAAGAGAACTTGTGAAAAACACATTACGTGTCATTAACTGTGAGGTAGAAGGTAGAATTTTGGATAGTTATAGACAAAGGTTGTTTTTTTCTCTTGTTTTTTTTCTCTCTCTCTCTCTCTGTATGGAAGCAATGGGGGAGTGTAGAGCTGTTTTCTAAAACCTGCTGCATTGTGGGTGTTTGTTGGAGCATGTTGATTGATGGTATGATATAAAAGAGTTGGCAAGAGTTTGACCCTGATTGTATTACTCATCCAAAGCCTTAGAAAACACCACTAGTTCGGCAACAATGCGACATGCCATTTCAAATCGTCCTCTTCTCCTAACCCTTGCTGTTTTGTCACCACACAGCGTGTACACGTTTTGTCACCACACAGCGTGTACACGTTTTGTCACCACACAGCGTGTATATGTTTTGTCACCACACAGCATGTACACGTTTTGTCACCACACAGGGTGTATACGTTTTGTCACCACACAGCGTGTACACGTTTTGTCACCACACAGCGTGTACACGTTTTGTCACCACACGGGGTGTATACGTTTTGTGACCACACAGCGTGTACACGTTTTGTCACCACACAGCGTGTATATGTTTTGTCACCACACAGCGTGTATACGTTTTGTCACCACACAGCGTGTATACGTTTTGTCACCACACAGCGTGTACACGTTTTGTCACCACACAGCGTGTACACGATTGTTGCTTGTGTCTTTCCTTCACTGAAAACATGGTATATTGTTGTTGATTAAATACGTCGGTGAAGAAGAGGAATGTGTTATTTCGTTTTGTTTTAGTGCACGGATTACATTTTTGAGATTTTTGTTAAAGGTGTTTTGTCTCGCTAGATTTTCACCAGTAACTTATGTAGGATGCTGAAAATTAAGTAAATGTGTGTGTTTTTTTTTGTGTGTTCTTCATACCATATTTAGTTTTCTGAAATTTCATGTAACATTGATTTAAAAAATGTACTGTTAGTGTTATGATTGTAAAACAAAAACAAAACATGTTTTTTCTTTTCTGTGATCTGTAAGAATTCTGTTAAAATCTTGTCTGTTTGAGTTTTTCGAACAAATATATTTGATATGGGTATCTGACATTGAGGAACTAAGTAGATAAATGAGGCCTGCTGTGGTAACCATGGAAACCACAGAACACTATTGTAATAATCGTCTGGGTCGTACACTCACTAGTCACTCTTACATGGGAAAAATATTACTAAGAAATCTTGTTCATTTATTTAAATAGTAACTATTGTTTGAATATTTAAAATGTCCCCTGGATGTCAGGCCGTGTTGAAAAACCCAGCTGCCTATTTGATCACTCTTAGGGGGGGGGGGGGCATTGTAGTCGAGGTCAGGGGTCGGAGGCGGGTCGAACATGGAGTACGTACACTGATCTATTCACTTAGCCACTAACAAACGAGGAGAAACCTAGGTTGTACTTTCTTTGCACTTCTGTACATAGTCCCAAAAAAAGAGAGAGAATTATGTATAATATTCAGATGTTATTTTGAATAAAAAAAGATCTATAACTACATGAAACTTTGTTAGGATAATTTTAAAAAAGAATGAAAGGATGAAACTGTTCTCGCTCTGTAAGTCCTTTCAGAAACACCAACGTGTGGCTCTTCTTTCTTTTGTTGTCAGCGTCTTGCAGTTCGCCAGGAAACCTTCAGGTGGTGCTGTGCACTAGCCTCTGGAGAAAACGGGCCTGACTGGGTTTGTCCGTTGTCATGGCCACGCCATTCCAGGCCCAACCAATTAAAACAAGTCCTGTTTTAGCCAGGAGAGGAACGCATGTTTAAGGAAATAACATATACCTTTAAAGAGAACTAGTTCACGACAGAATAATATTGAATAAGTCGATGTGTTGCACAGCATTACAGTACGCAGTATAATATCAACTTAATGGACTAAAATAAGAAAGAAAAACACAAGACAAAACAGTGGTTTATTGAAATGATTCCTAAGAATATACTCGCTTCAAGAGTTATAACACCTGCCGTAAATACCTTACGTATAACACAAACACAGTATGTGTCAGTTCGTTTCTTTCTGTATAGAAACTCTGCTTCTGGTTGATGAAATGGAGAAAAATATGAAAGTAGTTTACCAGGTAAACTATGAGGAACCTGTAAACAGTTCTCCATTCCTGTGTTACTCATAAGGCTTAGTCCAAACCGTGATGTGACTTTTCATCTGTCACAAGCACATGCCTGATGTTATAACATGATGCAATCTGAACTGTACGTTTTCTCAGCTTGTAGCTCCCTGATAGGATTTGTGCCTGGTAGCCAGATGTGCACCTCCTCTGCAAAGCACGTGCCATGTAAGTGGTCATCTAAAGCCACAATCTAAAGCCATAATCTATTTTCCATAAAAAAATTAATCAATATTGAGTTAACATTATTCATAAGAATGAAGTTGCATGATTGGTTGGCCAGGGAATTTTTTTTGGTCTCCCGTTTTATAAAGCTGGTCTTAACAACGTTGAGGTATTGATGAAGAAGCACTGTGATAACTGGGAATGGCTATCATGTGGGAATCCTTTCTCCGGGGTTCTATCATGTGGGAATCCTTTCTCCGGGGTTCTATCATGTGGGAATCCTTTCTCCAGGGTTCTATCATGTGGGAATCCTTTCTCCGGGGTTCTATCATGTGGGAATCCTTTCTCCGGGGTTCTATCATGTGGGAATCCTTTCTCCGGGGTTCTATCATGTGGGAATCCTTTCTCCAGGGTTCTATCATGTGGGAATCCTTTCTCCAGGGTTCTATCATGTGGGAATCCTTTCTCCGGGGTTCTATCATGTGGGAATCCTTTCTCCGGGGTTCTATCATGTGGGAATCCTTTCTCCTGGGTTCTATCATGTGGGAATCCTTTCTCCAGGGTTCTATCATGTGGGAATCCTTTCTCCAGGGTTCTATCATGTGGGAATCCTTTCTCCAGGGTTCTATCATGTGGGAATCCTTTCTCCGGGGTTCTATCATGTGGGAATCCTTTCTCCGGGGTTCTATCATGTGGGAATCCTTTCTCCAGGGTTCTATCATGTGGGAATCCTTTCTCCAGGGTTCTATCATGTGGGAATCCTTTCTCCGGGGTTCTATCATGTGGGAATCCTTTCTCCAGGGTTCTATCATGTGGGAATCCTTTCTCCGGGGTTCTATCATGTGGGAATCCTTTCTCCGGGGTTCTATCATGTGGGAATCCTTTCTCCTGGGTTCTATCATGTGGGAATCCTTTCTCCAGGGTTCTATCATGTGGGAATCCTTTCTCCAGGGTTCTATCATGTGGGAATCCTTTCTCCAGGGTTCTATCATGTGGGAATCCTTTCTCCGGGGTTCTATCATGTGGGAATCCTTTCTCCGGGGTTCTATCATGTGGGAATCCTTTCTCCAGGGTTCTATCATGTGGGAATCCTTTCTCCAGGGTTCTATCATGTGGGAATCCTTTCTCCGGGGTTCTATCATGTGGGAATCCTTTCTCCAGGGTTCTATCATGTGGGAATCCTTTCTCCAGGGTTCTATCATGTGGGAATCCTTTCTCCAGGGTTCTATCATGTGGGAATCCTTTCTCCAGGGTTCTATCATGTGAGAAACCTTTCCTCTTGGAATCTAATGATTGTAAGTTTCTTGCTGTTGAGAATAAAATAAATAAATACAAATTCATAAATTCAATAAAATATAAGTGAATTTGCTCTAAAAGTCTGATCTCAAATTTCTTCTATGGATACATTTTCTGTAAAGGTATAGACTGTATTATATTGCTCAAGGCAGAGAGGGGATCCATCAATTGTCTATAGTGCAATAACCCTCATAGGTTTTAATCACAGAGAAACTCGTCTCCCTCTAAATGGTGAAATGTGATACATTTCTAAAATTAGATTTAAAAAAGTGACAAAGACTGGATGGAAAGTAGAATAATGATAGTGGGTAGAGTGAGGAATGCCTAATGCTGTGTTATCAAGAGCAATGGACTTGTTTAACATTCTAATTCGTTTTCTCTATTTGAACAAAGCCATCCATCACATAAGGTTTAAATTGCCCAAAATCATATACGGAGAAAAACGCTTTCTGTTGTCACAATATGATTTATTTATAAATGACATGCATAATGGAGTTGACATACATTTATAACGTTTATAATGTGATTTCATACAATAAAGTATTTCTGGTTGATGGCAAAGATGCATGAATCGGTTTATCAGTTACTGGCCCGATGAGTCCTAAAAATATGACAGTAAAATGTTTTACAATGTCTTCGATGTGCTTCACAGTGTTGCCACAAGATGGAGGTCTCTCCTTTAATAGCCCACTGGTAAACTACATGACCAAAAGTATGTGAAAACCTGCTTGTCCAACATCCCCCTTTGCTGCTATAACAGCCTCCACTCTTCTGGGAAGGCTTTCCACTAGATGTTGCAACAATGCTGCTATAACAGCCTCCACTCTTCTGGGAAGGCTTTCCACTAGATGTTGGAACATTGCTGCTATAACAACCTCCACTCTTCTGGGAAGGCTTTCCACTAGATATTGGAACAATGCTGCTATAACAGCCTCCACTCTTCTGGGAAGGCTTTCCACTAGATATTGGAACAATGCTGCTATAACAGCCTCCACTCTTCTGGGAAGGCTTTCCACTAGATGTTGGAACATTGCTGCAGGGACTTGCTTCCATTCAGCCACAAGAGTATTAGTGAGGTCAGGCTGATGTTAGGCCAGGCTCGCAGTCGGCATTCCAATTCTACAAGGATCTAGGATCAGGTCCCCCTTGTGAACTTGTGTGGCTTTCCACTTCGCGGCTGAGCTCCTAGACGTTGTTGCTCCTAGACGTTTCCAATTCTCAATAACAGCGCTAAGCAGTTGACCGGGGCAGCTCTAGCAGGGCAGAAATTTGGTAAACTGACTTGTTGGAAGGTGGCATCCTATGACGATGACACGTTGAAAGTCACTGAACTCTTCAGTAAGGGCCATTCTACTGCCAATGTTTGTCTATGTAGATTGCGTGGCTGTGCGCTCGATTGTATACACCCGTCCGCAAAGGTTGTGGCTGAAATAGCCGAACCCATGCATTTGAATGGGGTGTCCACATACTTATGTAACCATAGTGGAGATGTTGAGCCAGAGATGTCCAGGGCCTGTATTCATAAAAATTCAGAGTAGGAGAGCTGGTCCAGGATCAGATGCCCCCCCCCCCTCCATGCATTCTTATTCATTGTGTTCTAAAATTCTATTCTGATCAGAGATCAGCACTCTGAGACGTTTCATCAATACGGACACAGACCCACAACCTGATAGACATCCATTCAAAACACACCGGGCTTATTAAAACCTATTCAGATGCTCTCCTGAATTACAGGTGAAATCCCATAACAGATGTTACATCACCAGAAATCTGTCTGTATCCGCCACACCTACAAGACACCTGTCTTATAACGTCTGTCCGTCTCTACAGACACCAGTATACCATAGCTCTACCGGTTCAAATCACAGCTAGTTTCATCTGTCACCAGAGTGGAGGAAGAGAGATGATGGATGGACATTTCCACCAATAAGATCTGAGTTGTCCCACCTCACACCCCCGCATACACACTTTAACTTGGTTACTAACACAAGGGTGTGATTATTGTTCAAGGAAATGTTGTTATAAGGAGTGTGCCCCTCCCAAGCACTCTGATAATCTCCCTTCTAAAAATGGTCAAAGACTCCAGCCACCCTAGTCATAGACTGTTCTCTCTGCTACCGCGCCAAATCTAGGTCCATGAGGCTTCTAAACAGATTACAACCCCACGCACTCTGATTGCTGCTACTCTCTGTTGTTATCATCTATGCATAGACACTTTAAGAACTCTACCTACATGTACATATTACCTTAACTAACCGGTAGCTCCTCACATTGACTCTGTACCGGTACAATGGTCTCACTATTGTTATTTATTTCTGCTCTTTAATTCTTTGTTACTTTTATTTCTTATTCTTATTTTTTTATATATATATATATATTTTTTTTTTAAACTGCATTGTTGGTTAAGGGCTTGTAAGTAAGCATTTCACTCTAAGGTCTACACCAGTTGTATTCGGCACATGTGACAAACACAATTTAATTTGCTTTGATTCTCTCCACTATCCGATCTTCTACAAGAAGTGACCAACAGACTCTGTCCTATTTATCTCTTTCTCTAGCCCCGTTTACACCTGGTTCTGACATGTGTTGGATTTAACAAAGCAGTGCTGATTCAATAATGGCTGCTTCTGACGCGCCTCGCAGGGTTTGATGATGTACAACCCACATCCTCATCATCACCGCTGCCCCTCCGGCCGGCCCCTGTTCAAATAGACCACTCTGGAGGAGGGAGAAGGGACTGGGGAGTGTGTGTGTGTGTGTGTGTGTGTGTGTGTGTGTGTGTGTGTGTGTGTGTGTGTGTGTGTGTGTGTGTGTGTGTGTGTGTGTGTGTGTGATGGCCTGAGATAAATATGATTAGTGTTTGGTGGTTATAGAGCTGGGGCAACAACAGATCAATACTCTGTGTATAGAGACAATAGATCAATACTCTGTGTATAGAGACAATAGATCAATACTCTGTGTATAGAGACAACAGATCAATACTCTGTGTATAGAGACAACAGATCAATACTCTGTGTATAGAGACAACAGATCAATACTCTGTGTATAGAGACAACAGCCTGCCTGCCCTCCAGGACACCTACAGCACCCGAGCCACAGCCTGTTCACAGCTCCAACATCC
Source organism: Oncorhynchus kisutch (assembly GCF_002021735.2). NCBI lineage: Eukaryota > Metazoa > Chordata > Actinopteri > Salmoniformes > Salmonidae > Oncorhynchus > Oncorhynchus kisutch. The sequence goes on from NC_034191.2 coordinate 7,583,644, forward strand.
AGAAGGCGAGGTCAGTACAGGTGCATCATAGCTGGGAACTAAACACTGAAAAACAGCTTCTATCTCAAGGACATCAGACTGTTAAATGCTGGCCTCTGCCCAGTACCCTGCCCTGAACTTATTCACTTTCACTAGGTGGCTACCACCCGGCTACTCAACCCTGCACTTTAGAGGCTGCTGCCCTATATACATAGACATGGAATCACTGGTCACTTTAATAATGTAACACTGGTCACTATAATAATGGAACACTGGTCACTTTAATAATGGAACACTAGTCACTTTAATAATGGAACACTGGTCACTTTAATAATGGAACACTGGTCCCTTTAATAATGGAACACTGGTCACTTTAATAATGGAACACTGGTCACTTTAATAATGGAACACTGGTCCCTTTAATAATGGAACACTGGTCACTTTAATAATGGAACACTGGTCACTTTAATAATGGAACACTGGTCCCTTTAATAATGGAACACTGGTCACTTTAATAATGGAACACTGGTCCCTTTAATAATGGAACACTGGTCCCTTTAATAATGGAACACTGGTCACTATAATAATGGAACACTGGTCACTATAATAATGGAACACTGGTCAATTTAATAATGGAACACTGGTCACTTTAATAATGGAACACTGGTCCCTGTAATAATGGAACACTGGTCACTTTAATAATGGAACACTGGTCACTTTAATAATGGAACACTGGTCACTTTAATAATGGAACACTGGTCACTTTAATGATGGAACACTGGTCACTTTAATAATGGAACACTGGTCACTTTAATGATGGAACACTGGTCACTTTAATAATGGAACACTGGTCACTTTAATAATGGAACACTGGTCACTTTAATAATGGAACACTAGTCACTTTAATAATGGAACACTGGTCACTTTAATAATGGAACACTGGTCACTATAATAATGGAACACTGGTCAATTTAATAATGGAACACTGGTCACTTTAATAATGGAACACTGGTCCCTGTAATAATGGAACACTGGTCACTTTAATAATGGAACACTGGTCACTTTAATAATGGAACACTGGTCACTTTAATAATGGAACACTGGTCACTTTAATAATGGAACACTGGTCACTTTAATGATGGAACACTGGTCACTTTAATAATGGAACACTGGTCACTTTAATAATGGAACACTGGTCACTTTAATAATGGAACACTGGTCACTTTAATAATGGAACACTGGTCACTTTAATGATGGAACACTGGTCACTTTAATAATGGAACACTGGTCACTTTAATAATGGAACACTGGTCACTTTAATAATGGAACACTGGTCACTTTAATAATGGAACACTGGTCACTTTAATAATGGAACACTGGTCACTTTAATAATGGAACACTAGTCACTTTAATAATGGAACACTGGCCACTTGAATAATGGAACACTGGTCACTTTAATAATGGAACACTGGTCACTTTAATAATGGAACACTGGTCACTATAATAATGGAACACTGGTCACTTTAATAATGGAACACTAGTCACTTTAATAATGGAACACTGGTCACTTTAATAATGCTTATATAGTGTTTTATTCCTTTCATATGTACATACGAACGCCAAGAGTGTGCAAAGCTGTAATCAAGGCAAAGGGTGGCTACTTCAAAGGATTTAAATTTAATTTTGATTTGTTTAACACTTTTTTGGTTACTACATGATTCCATATGTGTTATTTCATAGTTTTGATGTCTTCACTATTGTTCTACAATCTAGAAGATAGTAAATATAAAGAAAAACCCTTGATGAGTAGGTGTGTCCAAACGTTTGACTGGTACTGTAGTTGTATATACAGTGCAATCTGTGGAAAGAACTGAAAACTGCTGTTCACAAATGCTCTCCATCCAACCTCACTGAGCTCGAGCTGTTTTGCACGGAGGAATGGGAAAAAATTTCAGTCTCTCGATGTGCAAAACTGATAGAGACATACCCCAAGCGACTTACAGCTGTAATCGCAGCAAAAGGTGGCACTACAAAGTATTAACTTAAGGGGACTGAATAATTTTGCACTCCCAATTTTTCAGTTTTTGATTTGTTAAAAAAGTTTGAAATATCCAATAAATGTCGTTCCACTTCATGATTGTGTCCCATTTGTTGTTGATTCTTCACAAAAAAATACAGTTTTATATCTTTATGTTTGAAGCCTGAAATGTGGAAAAAGGTCGCAAAGTTCAAGGGGGCCGAATACTTTCGCAAGGCACTGTAATGTACTGTATAGAAACCACTCTACCTAGTTGTATATAATGTAGAGAAACCACTCTACCTAGTTGTATATCATGTAGAGAAACCACTCTACCTAGTTGTATATAATGTAGAGAAACCACTCTACCTAGTTGTATATCATGTAGAGAAACCACTCTACCTAGTTGTATATCATGTAGAGAAACCACTCTACCTAGTTGTATATAATGTAGAGAAACCACTCTACCTAGTTGTATATCATGTAGAGAAACCACTCTATCTAGTTGTATATAATGTAGAGAAACCACTCTACCTAGTTGTATATCATGTAGAGAAACCACTCTACCTAGTTGTATATCATGTAGAGAAACCACTCTACCTAGTTGTATATAATGTAGAGAAACCACTCTACCTAGTTTAAACGTTGTTTAAACTCTGTTGTCTATATTCTGTCTCTAAATGTTGTCTATCACTAGCAGCACCATATCACCAGGTAACATTCTGAGTATGTTGTCTAGCAGCACCATATCACCAGGTAACATTCTGAGTATGTTGTCTATCACTAACAGCACCATATCACCAGGTAACATTCTGAGTATGTTGTCTATCACTAGCAGCACCATATCACCAGGTAACATTCTGAGTATGTTGTCTATCACTAACAGCACCATATCACCAGGTAACATTCTGAGTATGTTGTCTAGCAGCACCATATCACCAGGTAACATTCTGAGTATGTTGTCTATCACTAGCAGCACCATATCACCAGGTAACATTCTGAGTATGTTGTCTATCACTAACAGCACCATATCACCAGGTATCATTCTGAGTATGTTGTCTATCACTAACAGCACCATATAACCAGGTAACATTCTGAGTAGGTTGTCTAGCAGCACCATATCACCAGGTAACATTCTGAGTATGTTGTCTATCACTAGCAGCACCATATCACCAGGTAACATTCTGAGTATGTTGTCTAGCAGCACCATATCACCAGGTAACATTCCGAGTAGGTTGTCTAGCAGCACCATATCACCAGGTAACATTCTGAGTATGTTGTCTAGCAGCACCATATCACCAGGTAACATTCTGAGTATGTTGTCTATCACTAGCAGCACCATATCACCAGGTAACATTCTGAGTATGTTGTCTATCACTAACAGCACCATATCACCAGGTATCATTCTGAGTATGTTGTCTATCACTAACAGCACCATATAACCAGGTAACATTCTGAGTAGGTTGTCTAGCAGCACCATATCACCAGGTAACATTCTGAGTATGTTGTCTATCACTAGCAGCACCATATCACCAGGTAACATTCTGAGTATGTTGTCTAGCAGCACCATATCACCAGGTAACATTCCGAGTAGGTTGTCTAGCAGCACCATATCACCAGGTAACATTCTGAGCATGTTGTCTAGCAGCACCACATCACCAGGTAACAACCTGAGTATGTTGTCTATCACTAACAGCACCATATCACCAGGTAACATCCTGAGTATGTTGTCTAGCAGCACCATATCACCAGGTAACATTCTGAGTATGGTGTCTAGCAGCACCATATCACCAGGTAACATTCTGAGTATGTTGTCTATCACTAACAGCACCATATCACCAGGTAACATTCTGAGTATGTTGTCTAGCAGCACCATATCACCAGGTAACATTCTGAGTATGTTGTCTAGCAGCACCATATCATCAGGTAACATTCTGAGTATGTTGTCTAGCAGCACCATATCACCAGGTTATATTCTGAGTATGTTGTCTAGCAGCACCATATCACCAGGTAACATTCTGAGTATGTTGTCTAGCAGCACCATATCATCAGGTAACATTCTGAGTATGTTGTCTAGCAGCACCATATCACCAGGTAACATTCTGAGTATGTTGTCTATCACTAGCAGCACCATATCACCAGGTAACATCCTGAGTATGTTGTCTATCACTAGCAGCACCATATCACCAGGTAACATTCTGAGTATGTTGTCTAGCAGCACCATAACACCAGGTAACATTCTGAGTATGTTGTCCAGCAGCACCATATCACCAGGTAACATTCTGAGTATGTTGTCTATCATTAGCAGCACCATATCACCAGGTAACATCCTGAGTATGTTGTCTATCACTAACAGCACCATATCACCAGGTAACATCCTGAGTATGTTGTCTATCACTAACAGCACCATATCACCAGGTATCATTCTGATTATGTTGTCTATCACTAACAGCACCATATCATATCACCAGGTAACATTCTGAGTATGTTGTCTATCACTAGCAGCACCATATCATATCACCAGGTAACATTCTGAGTATGTTGTCTAGCAGCACCATATCACCAGGTAACATTCTGAGTATGTTGTCTAGCAGCACCATATCACCAGGTAACATGCTGAGTATGTTGTCTAGCAGCACCATATCACCAGCTAACATTCTGAGTATGTTGTCTAGCAGCACCATATCACCAGGTAACATTCTGAGTCTGTGTAAATGTACTTAGCGAATAAAGGTGATTTTGATTAGCTACTACATCATCTGTTTCCGATGTTTAAATGATCGGTTGAATGACAGACATCTGTTTAATAGAAGTACATGATTGTTTTCACGTTTATGATTGTTTTTCAGTCACTATAATGGGGATCTTGTTTTCTGCAAACAATGCCTGCACTAATATTCAATTTGTTTCTATTGGCTTAGACTAGAGGGTTTAAAGGAAAACAGATGTCCAGACAGGGGTGTTACAGAGAAAGGCACTAAGCAATGACAATTCAGTATTTCACACTAATGCCAAGAAATGAATTATCTCTTTGGGGAGGAAGGGGGGGATTGAGGGATGGAGAGAGGCAGGCAGGGAGGGACTGAGGGATGGAGCGAGGGAGGTAGGGAGGGACTGAGGGATAGAGGGAGGTAGGGAGGTAGGGAGGGACTGGGGGATGGAGAGAGGCAGGCAGGGAGAGACTGAGGGATAGCGAGAGGGAGGTAGGCAGGCAGGGAGGGACTGAGGGATGGAGAGAGGCAGGCAGGGAGAGACTGACGGATGGAGTGAGGGACAGAGGCAGGCAGGGAGGGACTGAGGGATGGAGAGAGGCAGGCAGGGAGAGACTGAAGGATGGAGAGAGTGAGAGAGGCAGGCAGGGAGAGACTGAGGGATGGAGAGAGGCAGGCAGGGAGAGACTGAGGGATGGAGAGAGGGAGGTAGGGGGAGAATGAGGGATAGAGAAAGGGAGGTAGGCAGGCAGGGAGGGACTGAGAGTGCTTGAGTGTGTGTGCATATGCGAGAAAGAGAGAGAGCATGACAGAGGGAGAGAGAGAGAGCATGATAGAGGGAGAGAGAGGTGGTCTGATAGAGGGAGAGAGTGGGGGTCTGAGAGGGAGAGAGTGGGGGTCTGAGAGGGAGAGAGTGGGGTCTGATAGAGGGAGAGAGTGGGGGTCTGAGAGGGAGAGAGTGGGGGTCTGAGAGGGAGAGAGTGGGGGTCTGATAGAGGGAGAGAGTGGGGTTCTGATAGAGGGAGAGAGAGGTGGTCTGATAGAGGGAGAGAGTGGGGGTCTGAGAGGGAGAGAATGGGGGTCTGAGAGGGAGAAAGTGGGGGTCTGAGAGGGAGAGAGTGGGGGTCTGATAGAGGGAGAGAGTGGGGGTATGATAGAGGGAGAGAGTGGGGGTCTGATAGAGGGAGAGAGTGGGGGTCTGATAGAGGGAGAGAGTGGGGGTCTGATAGAGGGAGAGAGTGGGGGTCTGATAGAGGGAGAGAGTGGGGGTCTGAGAGGGAGAGAGTGGGGGTCTGTTTCATTATTTGTGTGTCAGTGGAAAAAAGGGAGAGAGATAAGGGGATGGATGTGTTGCTTCCTCCAGACTGACCCTAATGGGGTAATGTCCTGACCTCATTACACTACCAGCTAATGAAGAGGAGCGAGAGGAAGGAATGGAGAGAACAGTGAGTGATGAGTGAGTGAGTGAGTGAGTGAGTGAGTGAGTGAGTGAGTGAGTGAGTGAGTGAGTGAGTGAGTGAGTGAGTGAGTGAGTGAGTGAGTGAGTGAGTGAGTGAGCGAGTGAGTGAGTGAGTGAGTGAGCGAGTGAGTGAGCGAGTGAGTGACATTTTGGGGTTTGAAGACACGGAGTTACATAATTGTAGAACATCATCTTCATCGGCGTCTTCATTATCACCTTCGTCTCTATAGTGTGTACAGACACACCATCTCACCATCTCTCCCTCGTAGATCTTCCTCCTGCTGAGTCGTTCTCTCCACCTGTTGCCCTCTTCACAACAATACAGTCAGCTAGGGCACATAACACAGAGATGAGATAGAGAGAAAGGAGAGAGGGGGACACAGATAAAGAGAGCGAGAGAGAGAGAGAGACAGGCTGACAAAACATGGAGAGTGTAATGTTTTGCTTTGGCAATGTAAACATGTTTCCCGTGTCAGTAAAGCCCTTAAACTGAGAGCTGTGTTTTGTGAGGTGATGAAGAGGTCTCCAGGACTCCTGTAGGTTGGCTTAACGACAGTACATATTCACTGGGATGGAGAGCGCTATTTATCTGGAACCAGGGCAGGGAGAGGAGGGGGTGGGGGGAACCAGGGCAGAGAGAGGAGGGGGTGGGGGGAACCAGGGCATAGAGAGGAGGGGGTGGGGGAACCAGGGCAGAGAGAGGAGGGGGGATGGGGGGAACCAGGGCAGAGAGATGAGGGGGAGGGGGATCCAGGGCAGGGAGAGGATGGGGTGGGGGGACCCAGGGCAGAGAGAGGAGGGGGTGGGGGGAACCAGGGCAGGGAGAGGAGAAGGGAACCAGGGCAGAGAGAGGAGGGGAGGGGGGAACCAGGGCAGGGAGAGGAGAAGGGAAGCAGGGCAGGGAGAGGAGGGGGTGGGGGGAACCAGGGCAGAGAGAGGATGGGCGAACCAGGACATAGAGGGGAGGGGGTGGGGGGAACCAGGACATAGAGAGGATGGGGCGGGGGCAACCAGGGCAGAGAGACGAGGGGGGTGGGGGGAACCAGGGCAGAGAGGAGGGGGTGAGGGGAACCAGGGCAAAGAGAGGAGGGGGTGGGGGGAACCAGGTTAGGGAGAGGAGGGGGTGGGGGGAAGCGGGGCAGGGAGAGGTGGGGGTGGGGGTGGGGGGAACCAGGGCAGGGAGAGGAGGGGGTGGGGGGTGGCTGAATGAAAGTGAGACAGAGAGAGCAACAGACTGGGGTTTTCCCACTTCTGTTATTGGCATTATTAAAGAGGAAGGTGTCAGAGGAGGTTATTGGGCAGAGGAGGTTATTGGGCAG
>NC_034191.2:7596128-7686128 GCF_002021735.2 Oncorhynchus kisutch
TTCAAACATTTAAATTGAACAACAATTCCATGTGAATCAGATACCTCTGATGGGTAGACTTTCCACTGTAGAGTTTATGTCATCTTATCGTTGATGAGAATGTCTCAGATGACAACCGAACTGACATCATATTCATTAAGTACCACCGCATATGTTCAATTGGTCGCATTACCAGAATATAGTTAATTTCCCCCCACCTTCTGATGTTCCCAGAATCTCTATGTTAACCAAGTAAAAAAAAAATTAACCTCAGTAGGGTAGAGAGAGGTAAAAGGGGGGAAGAGGTATTTATGACTGTCATAAACCTACCCCCAGGCCAACATCATGACAGCAGCCAGGGCTTTCTCCTCCATTTACATCACTCTGAGCGACCTGCTATCTTCTCCCGCATTGTCTCGCTTGAGTTTCTACTGCCAAACCTCTGCCTCCATCCATCAGAACAACGAGGCACCGCACCTTCCGTTGTGGGGTGAAGTGGGGAACCTCCCCTTGCTTGGAGGGGGCTGTCCTGGTATAAGCCTCTGGTGCATGGCCGCCATGCTTGTTCCTCCAAGTTGCCACCCCTTCCGCTGAGGACGGGTGCAGTGGGCCACTTCCCGCTGATACTCAGCTCCTGGAACAGAGTGCTCAGCTCCTGGAACAGAGTGCTCAGCTCCTGGAACAGAGTGCTCAGCTCCTCCTCTTCTTAACCAGTCTTCTTCGCTAGTTGCTTCACGGTGTCATCCATCTCATCAAGGCTTGGGTGTATAGTTAACCCACTTCTGAAACCAATGTAACAAGGCCGTCATTGTAAATCAGAATTTGTCAGAACTGTCAGAACTGACTTTCCTGGTTAAATAAAGGTTAAATCAAATAAATAAAACAAAATAAAATGGTGACTGTCTTAACAATAGAATTCTAGTAGGCTCTTTGGTATCACATACAATTATGGCTGTCACATTAAGACCGCAGAACTGCCAGTGTACAACCTTAACCATTATTCACAAAGTATAATATAACACATGAACTGTCAGTATACAAGCTTACTCTTTATTGACAAGGTAGAGTGCTACACATTAATTGGCAGAATACACCATTTTCTATTATATAGCACTATAACTCATCAACCTGAAGGGTACACATTTCACCAATTTGCACTGTGACAGGGGCCAGATGTCCTTATCGGTGAGAGTCAGTAATGAGTTCTGGTTTGCCGATATCCAAGATGATATCCAAGATGACTGCATCCTAGGTTTGGGTTGTCCTCAGTCAAGCAGGGGCATACAGAAACTCCAAATGAAAGAGCGATGGGACTTCCCAAGCAGTGGAAGAAGACAACAGCAGGAATTGGTCAGAGACAACACAAAGACCCTTCTCCCAGATGACAAGAAGCAGCTGAAGCTCCCCCGAAGAGGTGAGTGTGTCCCAGACGTGGCACAGTGGACGTACCTTCAGAAGCTACCCGTCATGCTAACTAGGGCTGAAGCTTTAGCAGCAGGAGAAATTGGAAACTTGCAGAGTTTGTGGATGTCTTTGCAGCACCAGATGAAGACTGCTGGAGAACCAGTCTGGTCCAACACTCTATCGATACTGGTGACGGGGCATCTATCTGTTTTTCCGTCCCCATCGCTTGTCACTGGCAAAGAGGTAGTCGAGCCGAAGATCCGGGAGATGGAGGAGGTTCATCGAGCCATCCAACTCTGGACTACATCATAGGGTCACGGCGGCTCAGTTATCTTGATCTCCATGGATACGTCGAATGAAGTGACAGATGAACACAGAGGAAAAAACACACACATCCACGCAGGTGCATGCCCGCATAGTCACATTTATTCACACACATACACACAGGTGCATGCCCGCATAGTCACATTTATTCACACACATACACACAGACACAGACACACACACACACACACACATACAGACACAGACAGACACATACAGTCATGGCCAAAAGTTTTGAGAACGACACAAATATAAATTTTCACAAAGTCTGCTGCCTCAGTTTGTATGATGGCAATTTGCATATACTCCAGAATGTTATGAAGAGTGATCAGATGAATTACAATTAATTGTAAAGTCCCTCTTTGCCATGCAAATTAACTGATTCCCCAAAAAACATTTCCACTGCATTTCAGCCCTGCCACAAAAGGACCAGCTGACATAATGTCAGTGATTCTCTCGTTAACACAGGTGTGAGTGTTGACGAGGACAAGGCTGGAGATCACTCTGTCATGCTGACTGAGTTCGAATAACAGACTGGAAGCTTCAAAAGGAGGGTGGTGCTTGGAATCATTGTTCTTCCTCTGTCAACCATGGTTAACTTCAAGGAAACATGTACCGTCATCATTGCTTTGCACAAAAAGGGCTTCACAGGCAAAGATATTGCTGCCAGTAAGATTGCACCTAAATCAACCATTTATCAGATAATCTAAAACTTCAAAGAGAGTGGTTTAATTGTTGTGAAGAAGGCTTCCGGGCACCATAGAAAGTCCAGCAAGCGCCAGGACCGTCTCCGAAAGTTGATTCAGCTGCGGGATTGAGGCACCACCAGTACAGAGCTCAGGAATGGCAGCAGACAGATAATGCGAATGCAAAATATTGGCAGTCTCTCAACCAGCTTCATGATGTAGTCACCTGGAATGCATTTCAATGAACAGGTGTGCCTTGTTAAAAGTACATTTGTGGAATTTCTTTCCTTCTTAAAACCTCTAGTGACTCCCCATTCCGCATGAGGGAGCGTAATCATCACCTGACACTAATTAGCATAACGCAACGGACATAAATATTCCTAGAAAATATTCCTATTCATGAAAATCACAAATGAAATATATTGAGACACAGCAGGTAACTTGGTCACGGAAATCAGAAAAGCAATCAAATTAAATTGTTTACCTTTGATGAGCTTCGGATGTTTTCACTCACGAGACTCCCAGTTAGATAGCAAATGTTCCTTTTTTATTTAAGTTTATTTTTGTAGACGAAACAGCTCCGTTTGTTCTTCACGTTTGGTTGAGAAATCGCCCGGAAATTGCAGTCACGAAAATGGCTGAAAATATTCAAAATTAGCTCCATAATATTGACAGAAACATGGCAAACGTTGTTTATAATCAATCCTCAAGGTGTTTTTCAAATATCTATTCGATAATATATCCATCGGGACAATTCGTTTTTTCAGTAGGACCGATTGTAGTAATGGCTGCCTCTGTATTTTACGCGAGAATCTCTCTGGGAGCATCAGGTGACCAGTTGCGCAATGTAGCCGCTTACGGGTATTCTTCAACATAAATGCGTAAAACTACGTCATAATGCTGTAGACACCTTCGGGAATACGGAGAAAGAGTAATCTGGTTGATAGGGCATTCACTGCTCAATAGGGATGCATTGGAACGCAGAGCTTTCAAAAGATGAGTCACTTCCGGCTTTCGCCTGCAACATCAGTTCTGTTATACTCACAGACAATAATTTTACAGTTTTGGAAACTTTAGAGTGTTTTCTAACCTATGCCGTCAATTATATGCATATTCTAGCATCTTGTCCTGACAAAATATCCTGTTTAGTACAGGATTTTTTTTTCTTCCAAAAATGAAAATACTGCCCCCTAGTCACAACAGGTTAATGCATTTGAGCCGATCGGTTATAACAAGGTAGTGGTGGTATACTGAAGATAGCCCTTTTTGGTAAATACCAAGTCCATATCATGGCAAGAACAGCTCAAATAAGAAAAGAGAAACAACAGTCGATCATTACTTTAAGACATGAAAATTTCAAGAACTTTGAACGTTTCTTCAAGTGCAGTCACAAAAACCATCAAGCGCTATGATGAAACTGGCTCTCACGAGGTCCGCTACAGGAATGGAAGACCCAGAGTTACCTCTGTTGTAGAGGATAAGTTCATTAGAGTTACCAGCCTCAGATTGCAGCCCAAATACTATAATGCTTCACAGAGTTCAAGTAACAGACACATCTCAACATCAACTGTTCAGAGGAGACTGTGTGAATCAGGCCCTCATGGTCGAATTGCTGCAAAGAAACCACTACTAAAGGACACCAATAGGATGAAGAGCATTGCTTGGGCCAAGAAATATGAGCAATGTACATCAGACCGGTGGAAATCTTAATTTGGTCGGACGAGGCCCAATGTGAGATTTTCAGTTCCAACCGCCGTGTCTTGGTGAGATGCAGAGAAGGTGAATGGATGATCTTTGCATGTGTGGTTCCCACCGTGAAGCATGGAGGAGGAGGTGTGATGGTGTGGAGGTGCTTGCTGGTGACACTGCTGGTGATTCATTTAGAATTCAAGGCACACTTAACTTTTTATGGCTGCAGGGGCAGTATTGAGAAGCTTGGATGAAAAGGTGCCCAAACGGCCAGCTCCTCAGTCTCAGTTGCTAATATATGCATATCATTATTAGTATTGGACAGAAAACACTTTAAAGTTTCCAAAACTGTCAAAATATTGTCTGTGAGTATATCAGAACTGATATTGCAGTCGAAACCCTGAGGAAAAACTAAACAGGAAGTGGCTTCTCTTTTGAAAACTCCATGTTCCATAGCCTCCCTTTGCTGGATTTAAAGGGATATGAACCAGATTCCTTTTCCTATCGCTTCCTCAAATCAAATCAAATCAAATCAAATGTATTTATATAGCCCTTCGTACATCAGCTGATATCTCAAAGTGCTGTACAGAAACCCAGCCTAAAACCCCAAACAGCAAGCAATGCAGGTGTAGAAGCACAGTGGCTAGGAAAAACTCCCTAGAAAGGCCAATACCTAGGAAGAAACCTAGAGAGGAACCAGGCTATGTGGGGTGGCCAGTCCTCTTCTGGCTGTGCCGGGTGGAGATTATAACAGAACATGGCCAAGATGTTCAAATGTTCATAAATGACCAGCATGGTCGAATAATAATAAGGCAGAACAGTTTGAAACTGGAGCAGCAGCACAGTCAGGTGGAAGTTGAAACTGGAGCAGCAGCATGGCCAGGTGGACTGGGGACAGCAAGGAGTCATCATGTCAGGTAGTCCTGGGGCATGGTCCTAGGGCTCAGGTCCTCCGAGAGAGAGAAAGAAAGAGAGAAGGAGAGAATTAGAGAACGCACACTTAGATTCACACAGGACACCGAATAGGACAGGAGAAGTACTCCAGATATAACAAACTGACCCCAGCCCCCCGACACATAAACTACTGCAGCATAAATACTGGAGGCTGAGACAGGAGGGGTCAGGAGACACTGTGGCCCCATCCGAGGACACCCCCGGACAGGGCCAAACAGGAAGGATATAACCCCACCCACTTTGCCAAAGCACAGCCCCCACACCACTAGAGGGATATCTTCAACCACCAACTTACATTCCTGAGACAAGGCTGAGTATAGCCCACAAAGATCTCCGCCACGGCACAACCCAACTCAAGGTGTCAACAGTCTTCAGACATAGTTTCAGGCTTTTATTTTGAAAAATTAGCCAGAACGATAACATCGCGTCAAGTGGTCACATGAGTTTTGCTCGCGCAACAGAATTTGGACAGCTAGTGTTTTTTCCTCTCCTACTGTGAAAGACATTTGCGGTTGATATATTATCGATTATATATTTTAAAAACAACCTGAGGATTGATTATAAAAAACGTTTGACATGTTTCTGTGGACATTATGGAAACTATTTGGAAACTATTTTCGTCTGCGTTGTCGTGACCGCACTTTCCTGTTAATTTCTGAACATAACGCGACAAACAAACAGAGGTATTTTGGATCTAAAAATAATCTTTATGGAACAAACGGAACATTTGTTGTGTAACTGGGAGTCTCGTGAGTGAAAAAAATCGAAGATCATCAAAGGTAAGCGATTAATTTGATTGCTTTTCTGATTTTCATGACCAAGCTTCCAGATGCTAAGTGTACTTAATGTTTTGTAGTGCGATTGATAAACTTACACAAACGCTTGGATTGCTTTCGCTGTAAAACATCATTTCAAAATCTGACACGACAGGTGGATTAACAAAAGGCTAAACTGTGTATTCCTATGTTGCACTTGTGATTTCATGAATATAAATATTTGTAGTAATATTTATTGAATGTAGCGCTGTGCTATTCAGCGGTTGTTGATGACTTATCCCAATATCGGGATTGCAGCCATAACAAGTTAACCAGCACGGCTACCACAGCATTCTGCAGCGATACGCCATCCCATCTGGTTTGCTCTTAGTCAGAATATCATTTGTTTTTCAACAGGCCAATGACCCAACACACCTCCAGGCTGTGTAACGGCTTTTTTACCAAGACGGAGAGTGGTGGAGTGCTGCATCAGATTACCTGGCCTCCACAATTATCTGACCTCAACCCAATTAGGATGATTTGGGATGAGTTGGACTGCAGAGTGAAGGAAAAGCATCCAAGAAGGGCTAAGCTTATGTGGGAACTCCTTCAAGACTGTTGGAAAAGCATTCCAGGTGAAGCTGGTTGAGAGAATTCCAAGAGTGTGCAAAACTGTCATCAAGGCAAAGGGTGAATACTTTGAAGAATCTAAAATAAAAAATATATTTTGATTTGTTTAACACTTTTTTGGTTACTACATGATTCCATATATGTTATTTCATAGTTTTTATGTTTTCACAAGTGTTCTACAATGTAGAAAATAGTAAAAGTAATGACAAACCCTTGAATGAGTAGGTGTGTCCAAACCTTTGACTGGTACTGTATATATATAAATATATATTTGTCTGTTTGTATGTTATTTTATCAATAATTACATATCAGTTTGCAAACAATGTAAAAAAACAAAATCCTTGACATAATAAAGCCACATACAAACATGGTCTCTTTTTTTGCTTTCTTGAGTAAGGCACGTTTTTTCAGCCTAGCTCAGTGCTTTCTGTGGTGGTGGGGCAGCCAGGGGAAAATATGGAGCGAAGGGGTTGGTAATGTTCTCTAGTTGTGCCGTGATTGGCTCAGTGTTCTGTCACTCATGGGGGACACTACGTCACTGCAAAATTGTCAGGGAGAGCTTGAAAATTCAAGCCCCTTGGGTGATGCCATAGATGTATATTACCCATCCAAGAAGGCTCAATGTCATTGGCCACAAAACAACTGGAAACTAAATTGGGATATCTCAAAAAAAAGGAGCTCCGACTGGAAAGATATATTTTGAATGGTCATCCAACTCAGACTTCCAAGTCGGGAACTCGGGCCGCTTTCTAGAGTTCGGACGTGAAGATCCCTGACATTATGAGTCAACTTTTTTTTTTCAGAGTTACCAGTTGTCTTGAAAGCACCATAAATCCAGAGAATGCCAGAATTTGATGACTAAGTTTGATGACAAAATTTGCCCACAAGAAGGACTGACTTCCCGTTTAAAGGTGAGTCCAAAAAATGTCTTGTATGCTGCTGCATGAATTATGTAATATGCCAGGGAGCTATGTGTACAGTAGCTACGGAAGTAATATTACGTGTATGTTGTGTAGTACGCTATTTGTAACCCATTTGCCTCACCCTAATAATTTAGCCTACTGTTCAGATTTGGTGGTGCACATGTAGCCTAAAGACTGTTTTAGAGAAATGTCATCATCGAATACTTTAAGAGCTTTTCATTGTCTGCTTATATGCCCCCTTTATTTATCCTACGGTTCTGACTTGGTGTACAGTGAGAACACTGAAAGAACGGCACATGTTCTGAATTCTGTCGCTGTACATTTCAAAAGTGCTGAACAAATTGTTATATTGACTATGTCCGTCCTAGCTCGCTCATTAATGTCTTAATCGAAATTACGGATGGCCTCTTATCCTCTCGTCGTCCCCTTATGCCATAGTTTGTACATCTCAATTATCAGTAGAAACCCCATTTGTTGAAGCAAGTCATGCATATCAGCTATGCTTTTTTTTAAGACAATGAATGAGGCTGAATGAACTGTTTCGCTGCCAAACAAGGCTCCGCTGATAGCCAGGTGTAGCAGTGGTAAGGATTCACTCCATGGTGCTGAAAAGAAAGGTTCTGCTGTTGGGACAGCTTTATGTAGGACCTAACAGTTTGTGGGCACCGTTTGTCACTGGTATAGTGGAATGAATGTATTATTTAGTGTTGTGTTGTGTAGTGGCTTTGCTGGCATGCATCTAAAACATTTTGGGGGGGAGTTTACTCCACCAAGATTATATGATAAAACCACCACAGATGATAGCTGATAGTGAATAAACCTCATTGCGTGTCTGGTCTTGTTTTTGTGTTTTAACTTCTGTCTCCAGACTGGGCTATTTCCCCTGCTATTTCCTGTCGACCTTCCAGTAATACACACACACACACATGCATAAACACACCACAACACACGCACACAACACACACACATACACGCACACCTCCTAAGCAACTCTCATCACAAAATATATTCCCAGAGGCAGCCAGACCTGAAGGAGCTTTGTCCTCATAACCTCCACTGAGGGGGACTCTGAAGGGGACAGTGGCACATAATAAACGGCCCTTAGAATGGCACGACTTCTACCACTAATCATGTCTGTGTTTATCACCTTATTAGGCCTGGAAAAATTAATCCAGTTAGACCATAACATCTATTATGACATGAAGCTATTCTCTATGAGAGAGAGAGAGAGAGAGAGAGAGAGAGAGAGAGAGAGAGAGAGAGAGAGAGAGAGAGAGAGAGAGAGAAACAAAGAGAGACAAAGGGAGACAGACAAAGAGAGAGAGACAAAGAGAGAAAGAGACAAAGAGAGAGAGAGAGACAAAGCGAGAGAGGAGAGACAAAGTGACAGACAGACAGACAGACAGACAGACAAAGAGAGAGAGAGAAGAGAGAGAGAGAGAGACAACAGACGAAGACAGACAGACAGACAGACAGACATACATGACAGAAGACACGTACAGACAGACAGACAACAGACCAGACAGACAGTACAGACAGACAGACAGACAGACAGCAGACAACAGACAGACAGGTACAGACCAAAGAGATGAGAAGAGAAGGGAGAGAGAGGAAGAGAGAGAGAGGAGAAAGAGAGAGAAGAGAGAGAAAGAGGAGAAGGGACAAACAAAGAGAGGACAAAAGGGAGAACAGACCAAAGAAGAGAGACAAAGAGAGAAAGTGACAAAGATAAGAGAGAGAGACAAAGCGAGAGAAGAGACAACAGGGACAGGACAGACAGAAAAAGACAGACAGACTAAGAGAAAGAAGAGAGAGAGGAGAGAGAGAAGAGAAGAAGAGAGGACAGGAGCAGAGAGAAATGAGACAGCGATGAAGAGAGAAGAGAGAGGAATGATGACGGAGATGAGCGGTGAGGAGGAGAGGAGAAGAGAGAGGAGAGAGGGAGAGAGAGAGAGAGACAGACAGACAGACAGACAGACAGACAGACAGACAGACAGACAGACATGACAGACAGACAGACCAGACAGACAGACAGACAGACAGACAGACAGACAGACAGACAGACAGACAGACAGACAGACAGACAGACAGACAGACAGACAGACAGACAGACAAAGAGAGAGGAGAGACAGAGAGACAGAGAGAGAGAAAGCAAAATGCAGTGCTATCTGGCCCTAAATCGACAGTACACTGTGGCTAAATATTTGACCATGGTTACTGATCAAAACCTTAGAAAAACCTTGACAAAGTACAGACTCAGTGAGCACAGCCTTTCCATTGAGAGAGAGAGAGAGACAGAGAGAGAGAGACAAAGAGAGAGAGACAAAGAGAGAGAGAGACAGAAAAAGAAAGAGAGACAAAGAGAGACAAAGAGAGAGACAGAGACAGACAGACAGACAGACAGACAGACAGACAGACAGACAGACAGACAGACAGACAGACAGACAGACAGACAGACAGACAGACAGACAGACAGACAGACAGACAGACAGACAGACAGACAGACAGACAGACAGACAGACAGACAGACAGACGACAGACAGACAGACAGACAGATAGATAGATAGAGAGACAAAGAGAGAGAGAGACAAAGAGAAACCGAGAGAGAGAGAGACAGACAGACAGACAGACAGATAAAGAGAGAGAGACAGAGAGAGAGAGGTCTGTGGTACTGTGATTAAATCAAGACAATGACTACAGCAACACTGACAGGAGAGGAATACATCAATAATTTCACTTTTGTATATTATCTACCTCACTTGCTTTGGCAATGTTAACACATGTTTCCCATGCCAATAAAGCCCCTTAAATTGAATTGAATTGAATTGGAGAGAGAGAGAGAGAGAGAAACGAAGAGAACAATAAAAAAAAGAGAGAAAGAGAGAGAGCCAAAGAGAGAGAGAGATAAAAAGAGAGAGAGAGAGAGACAAAGAGAGAGAGAGAGAGAGAGAGAGAGACAAAGAGAGAGAGAGAGAGAGAGACAAAGAGGGAGAGACAAAGAGGGAGAGACAAAGAGAGAGAGGTCTGTGGTACTGTGATTAAATCAAGACAATGACTACAGCAACACTGACAGGAGAGGAATACATCAAACTGGGGTTGCTGATGATAAAGATTAAGCTTAGTACTTCTAATATGACCTCTGAACACCATAGAGGACACCATGATTGAGCCCCGCATGGAACCCTATTCCCTATGTATCCAGGTCAAAAGTAGCGCTCGCTATAGGGAATAGTGTTCCATGTAGGACTCATAGGGAATAGTGTTCCATGTGTGACTCATAGGGAATAGTGTTCCAAAGGACTCATAGGCAATAGTGTTCCATGTGTGACTCATAGGCAATAGTTTTCCATGTAGGACTCATAGGGAATAGTGTTCCATGTGTGACTCATAGGGAATAGTGTTCCATGTGTGACTCATAGGGAATAGTGTTCCATGTAGGACTCATAGGCAATAGTTTTCCATGTAGGACTCATAGGCAATAGTTTTCCATGTAGGACTCATAGGGAATAGTGTTCCGTGTGTGACTCATAGGGAATAGTGTAACATGTGTGACTCATAGGGAATAGTGTTCCAAAGGACTCATAGGCAATAGTGTTCCATGTGTGACTCATAGGGAATAGTGTTCCATGTAGGACTCATAGGGAATAGTGTTCCATGTGTGACTCATAGGGAATAGTGTTCCACGTAGGACTCATAGGGAATAGTGTTCCATGTGTGACTCATAGGGAATAGTGTTCCATGTAGGACTCATAGGCAATAGTGTTCCATGTGTGACTCATAGGGAATAGTGTTCCATGTGTGACTTATAGGCAATAGTGGTCCATGTGGAATCCAGAGGGAATAGTGTTCCATGTGGAACACATAGGGAATAGTGTTCCATGTGGGACTCATAGGGAATAGTGTTCCATGTTTGATTAATAGAAAATCGTGTTCCATGTTTTATTCATAGGAAATAGTGTTTCATGTTTGGCTCATAGGCAATAGTGTTCCATGTGTGACTCATAGGGAATAGTGTTCCATGTGTGACTCATAGGCAATAGTGTTACATGTGGAATCCATAGGGAATAATGTTCCATGTGTGACTCATAGGGAATAGTGTTCCACGTAGGACTCATAGGGAATAGTGTTCCATGTGTGACTCATAGGGAATAGTGTTCCATGTAGGACTCATAGGCAATAGTGTTCCATGTGTGACTCATAGGGAATAGTGTTCCATGTGTGACTCATAGGCAATAGTGTTCCATGTGGAATCCAGAGGGAATAGTGTTCCATGTGGAACACATAGGGAATAGTGTTCCATGTGGGACTCATAGGGAATAGTGTTCCATGTTTGATTAATAGAAAATCGTGTTCCATGTTTTATTCATAGGAAATAGTGTTTCATGTTTGGCTCATAGGCAATAGTGTTCCATGTGTGACTCATAGGGAATAGTGTTCCATGTGTGACTCATAGGCAATAGTGTTCCATGTGGAATCCATAGGGAATAGTGTTCCATGTGGAACACATAGGGAATAGTGTTCCATGTGGGACTCATAGGGAATAGTGTTCCATGTTTGATTAATAGAAAATCGTGTTCCATGTTTTATTCATAGGAAATAGTGTTTCATGTTTGGCTCATAGGGAATAGTGTTCCATGTAGAAGTCATAGGGAATAGTGTTCCGTGTGGGACTCATAGGGAATAGTGTTCCATGTTTGACGCATAATGAATAGTGTTCCATGTGTTATCCATAGGGAAAAGTGTTCCATGTAGGACTCATAGGGAATAGTGTTCCACGTGTGACTCATAGGCAATAGTGTTCCATGTGTGACTCATAGGCAATAGTGTTCCATGTGTGACTCATAGGGAATAGTGTTCCATGTGTGACTCATAGGGAATAGTGTTCCATGTAGGACTCATAGGCAATAGTTTTCCATGTAGGACTCATAGGGAATAGTGTTCCGTGTGTGACTCATAGGGAATAGTGTTCCACGTGTGACTCATAGGGAATAGTGTAACATGTGTGACTCATAGGGAATAGTGTTCCAAAGGACTCATAGGCAATAGTGTTCCATGTGTGACTCATAGGGAATAATGTTCCATGTAGGACTCATAGGGAATAGTGTTCCATGTGTGACTCATAGGGAATAGTGTTCCACGTAGGACTCATAGGGAATAGGGTTCCATGTGTGACTCATAGGGAATAGTGTTCCATGTGTGACTCATAGGCAATAGTGTTCCATGTGTGACTCATAGGGAATAGTGTTCCATGTGTGACTCATAGACAATAGTGTTCCATGTGGAATCCAGAGGGAATAGTGTTCCATGTGGAACACATAGGGAATAGTGTTCCATGTGGGACTCATAGGGAATAGTGTTCCATGTTTGATTAATAGAAAATCGTGTTCCATGTTTTATTCATAGGAAATAGTGTTTCATGTTTGGCTCATAGGCAATAGTGTTCCATGTGTGACTCATAGGGAATAGTGTTCCATGTGTGACTCATAGGCAATAGTGTTCCATGTGGAACACATAGGGAATAGTGTTCCATGTGGGACTCATAGGGAATAGTGTTCCATGTTTGATTAATAGAAAATCGTGTTCCATGTTTTATTCATAGGAAATAGTGTTTCATGTTTGGCTCATAGGGAATAGTGTTCCATGTGGAATCTATAGGGAATAGTGTTCCATGTGTGACTCATAGGGAATAGTGTTCCACATAGGACTCATAGGGAATAGTGTTCCATGTGTGACTCATAGGGAGTAGTATTCCATGTGTGACTCATAGGCAATAGTGTTCCATGTGGAATCCATAGGGAATAGTGTTCCATGTGTGACTCATAGGGAATAGTGTTCCACGTAGGACTCATAGGGAATAGTGTTCCATGTGTGACTCATAGGGAATAGTGTTCCATGTAGGACTCATAGGCAATAGTGTTCCATGTGTGACTCATAGGGAATAGTGTTCCATGTGTGACTCATAGGCAATAGTGTTCCATATGGAATCCAGAGGGAATAGTGTTCCATGTGGAACACATAGGGAATAGTGTTCCATGTGGGACTCATAGGGAATAGTGTTCTATGTTTGATTAATAGAAAATCGTGTTCCATGTTTTATTCATAGGAAATAGTGTTTCATGTTTGGCTCATAGGCAATAGTGTTCCATGTGTGACTCATAGGGAATAGTGTTCCATGTGTGACTCATAGGCAATAGTGTTCCATGTGGAATCCATAGGGAATAGTGTTCAATGTGGAACACATAGGGAATAGTGTTCCATGTGGGACTCATAGGGAATAGTGATCCATGTTTGATTAATAGAAAATCGTGTTCCATGTTTTATTCATAGGAAATAGTGTTTCATGTTTGGCTCATAGGGAATAGTGTTCCATGTAGAAGTCATAGGGAATAGTGTTCCGTGTGTGACTCATAGGGAATAGTGTTCCATGTTTGACTCATAATGAATAGTGTTCCATGTGTTATCCATAGGGAAAAGTGTTCCATGTGGGACTCATAGGGAATAGTGTTCCACGTGTGACTCATAGGCAATAGTGTTCCATGTGTGACTCATAGGCAATAGTGTTCCATGTGTGACTCATAGGGAATAGTGTTCCATGTGTGACTCATAGGGAATAGTGTTCCATGTAGGACTCATAGGCAATAGTTTTCCATGTAGGACTCATAGGGAATAGTGTTCCGTGTGTGACTCATAGGGAATAGTGTTCCACGTGTGACTCATAGGGAATAGTGTAACATGTGTGACTCATAGGGAATAGTGTTCCAAAGGACTCATAGGCAATAGTGTTCCATGTGTGACTCATAGGGAATAGTGTTCCATGTAGGACTCATAGGGAATAGTGTTCCATGTGTGACTCATAGGGAATAGTGTTCCACGTAGGACTCATAGGGAATAGTGTTCCATGTGTGACTCATAGGGAATAGTGTTCCATGTGTGACTCATAGGCAATAGTGTTCCATGTGTGACTCATAGGGAATAGTGTTCCATGTGTGACTCATAGGCAATAGTGTTCCATGTGGAATCCAGAGGGAATAGTGTTCCATGTGGAACACATAGGGAATAGTGTTCCATGTGGGACTCATAGGGAATAGTGTTCCATGTTTGATTAATAGAAAATCGTGTTCCATGTTTTATTCATAGGAAATAGTGTTTCATGTTTGGCTCATAGGCAATAGTGTTCCATGTGTGACTCATAGGGAATAGTGTTCCATGTGTGACTCATAGGCAATAGTGTTCCATGTGGAATCCATAGGGAATAGTGTTCCATGTGGAACACATAGGGAATAGTGTTCCATGTGGGACTCATAGGGAATAGTGTTCCATGTTTGATTAATAGAAAATCGTGTTCCATGTTTTATTCATAGGAAATAGTGTTTCATGTTTGGCTCATAGGGAATAGTGTTCCATGTAGAAGTCATAGGGAATAGTGTTCCGTGTGTGACTCATAGGGAATAGTGTTCCATGTTTGACTCATAATGAATAGTGTTCCATGTGTTATCCATAGGGAAAAGTGTTCCATGTGGGACTCATAGGGAATAGTGTTCCACGTGTGACTCATAGGGAATAGTGTTCCATGTGTGACTCATAGGGAATAGTGTTCCAAAGGACTCATAGGCAATAGTGTTCCATGTGTGACTCATAGGGAATAGTGTTCCATGTAGGACTCATAGGGAATAGTGTTCCATGTGTGACTCATAGGGAATAGTGTTCCACGTAGGACTCATAGGGAATAGTGTTCCATGTGTGACTCATAGGGAATAGTGTTCCATGTAGGACTCATAGGCAATAGTGTTCCATGTGTGACTCATAGGGAATAGTGTTCCATGTGTGACTCATAGGCAATAGTGTTCCATGTGGAATCCAGAGGGAATAGTGTTCCATGTGGAACACATAGGGAATAGTGTTCCATGTGGGACTCATAGGGAATAGTGTTCCATGTTTGATTAATAGAAAATCGTGTTCCATGTTTTATTCATAGGAATAGTGTTTCATGTTTGGCTCATAGGCAATAGTGTTCCATGTGTGACTCATAGGGAATAGTGTTCCATGTGTGACTCATAGGCAATAGTGTTCCATGTGGAATCCATAGGGAATAGTGTTCAATGTGGAACACATAGGGAATAGTGTTCCATGTGGGACTCATAGGGAATAGTGATCCATGTTTGATTAATAGAAAATCGTGTTCCATGTTTTATTCATAGGAAATAGTGTTTCATGTTTGGCTCATAGGGAATAGTGTTCCATGTAGAAGTCATAGGGAATAGTGTTCCGTGTGTGACTCATAGGGAATAGTGTTCCATGTTTGACTCATAATGAATAGTGTTCCATGTGTTATCCATAGGGAAAAGTGTTCCATGTGGGACTCATAGGGAATAGTGTTCCACGTGTGACTCATAGGCAATAGTGTTCCATGTGTGACTCATAGGCAATAGTGTTCCATGTGTGACTCATAGGGAATAGTGTTCCATGTGTGACTCATAGGGAATAGTGTTCCATGTAGGACTCATAGGCAATAGTTTTCCATGTAGGACTCATAGGGAATAGTGTTCCGTGTGTGACTCATAGGGAATAGTGTTCCACGTGTGACTCATAGGGAATAGTGTAACATGTGTGACTCATAGGGAATAGTGTTCCGAAGGACTCATAGGCAATAGTGTTCCATGTGTGACTCATAGGGAATAGTGTTCCATGTAGGACTCATAGGGAATAGTGTTCCATGTGTGACTCATAGGAAATAGTGTTCCTTGTTTGACTCATAGGGAATAGTTTTCCATGTGTGACTCATAGGGAATAGTGTTCCATGTGTGACTCATAGGCAATAGTGTTCCATGTGTGACTCATAGGGAATAGTGTAACATGTGTGACTCATAGGGAATAGTGTTCCGAAGGACTCATAGGCAATAGTGTTCCATGTGTGACTCATAGGGAATAGTGTTCCATGTAGGACTCATAGGGAATAGTGTTCCATGTGTGACTCATAGGAAATAGTGTTCCTTGTTTGACTCATAGGGAATAGTTTTCCATGTGTGACTCATAGGGAATAGTTTTCCCATGTGTGACTCATAGGGAATAGTGTAACATGTGTGACTCATAGGCAATAGTGTTCCATGTTTGACTCATAATGAATAGTGTTCCATGTGTTATCCATAGGGAAAAGTGTTCCATGTGGGACTCATAGGAAATAGTGTTCCATGTTTGACTCATAGGAAATCGTGTTCCATGTTTGACTCATAGGAAATAGTGTTCCATGTGTGACTCATAGGGAATAGTGTTCCATGTTTGACTCATAGGAAATAGTGTTCCATGTTTGACTCATAGGCAATAGTGTTCCATGTGGAATCCATAGGGAATAGTGTTCCATGTGGAACACATAGGGAATAGTGTTCCATGGTGGGACTCATAGGGAATAGTGTTCCATGTTTGATTAATAGAAAATCGTGTTCCATGTTTTATTCATAGGAAATAGTGTTTCATGTTTGGCTCATAGGGAATAGTGTTCCATGTAGAAGTCATAGGGAATAGTGTTCCGTGTGGGACTCATAGGGAATAGTGTTCCATGTTTGACGCATAATGAATAGTGTTCCATGTGTTATCCATAGGGAAAAGTGTTCCATGTAGGACTCATAGGGAATAGTGTTCCACGTGTGACTCATAGGCAATAGTGTTCCATGTGTGACTCATAGGCAATAGTGTTCCATGTGTGACTCATAGGGAATAGTGTTCCATGTGTGACTCATAGGGAATAGTGTTCCATGTAGGACTCATAGGCAATAGTTTTCCATGTAGGACTCATAGGGAATAGTGGTTCCGTGTGTGACTCATAGGGAATAGTGTTCCACGGTGTGACTCATAGGGAATAGTGTAACATGTGTGACTCATAGGGAATAGTGTTCCAAAGGACTCATAGGCAATAGTGTTCCATGTGTGACTCATAGGGAATAGTGGTTCCATGTAGGACTCATAGGGAATAGTGTTCCATGTGTGACTCATAGGGGAATAGTGTTCCACGTAGGACTCATAGGGAATAGTGTTCCATGTGGACTCATAGGGAATAGTGTTCCATGTGTGACTCATAGGCAATAGTGTTCCATGTGTGACTCATAGGGAATAGTGTTCCATGTGTGACTCATAGGACAATAGTGTTCCATGTTGGAATCCAGAGGAATAGTGTTCCATGTGGAACACATAGGGAATAGTGTTCCATGTGGGACTCATAGGGAATAGTGTCCATGTTTTGATTAATATAAAATCGTGTTCCATGTTTATTCATAGGAAATAGTGTTTCATGTTTGGCTCTAGGGAATTAGTGGTTCAATGTAGGAAGTCATAGGGAATAGTGTCCAGTGTGTGACTCATAGGAATAGTGTTCCATGTTGACTCATATGAATAGTGTTCCATGTGTTAATCCATAGGGAAAAGTGTTCCATGTGGGACTCATAGGAATAGTGTTCCATGTGTGACTCATAGGCAATAGTGTTCCATGTGTGACTCATAGGCAATAGTGTTCCATGTGTGACTCATAGGGAATAGTGTTCCATGTGTGACTCATAGGGAATAGTGTTCCATGTAGGACTCATAGGGAATAGTGTTCCATGTAGGACTCATAGGGAATAGTGTTCCATGTGTGACTCATAGGGAATAGTGTTCCATGTGTGACTCATAGGGAATAGTGTTCCATGTGTGACTCATAGGGAATAGTGTTCCGTGGACTCATAGGGAATAGTGTTCCATGTGTGACTCATAGGGAATAGTGTTCCATGTAGGACTCATAGGGAATAGTGTTCCATGTGTGACTCATAGGAATAGTGTTCCATGTTTGACTCATAGGGAATAGTGTTCCATGTGTGACTCATAGGGAATAGTGTTCCATGTGGACTCATAGGGAATAGTGTTCCATGTTTGACTCATAGGGAATAGTGTTCCATGTGTGACTCATAGGGAATAGTGTTCCATGTGGACTCATAGGAATAGTGTTCCATGTTTGACTCATAGGGAATAGTGTTCCATGTTTGACTCATAGGAATAGTGTTCCATGTGTGACTCATAGGGAATAGTGTTCCATGTTGACTCATAGGAATAGTGTTCCATGTTTGACTCATAGGAATAGTGTTCCATGTTTGACTCATAGGGAATAGTGTTCCATGTAGGACTCATAGGCAATAGTGTTCCATGTGTGACTCATAGGGAATAGTGTTCCATGTGTGACTCATAGGGAATAGTGTTCCATGTGGAATCATAGGGAATAGTGTTCCATGTGGGACTCATAGGGAATAGTGTTCCATGTTTGACTCATAGGAATAGTGTTCCATGTTTGACTCATAGGAATAGTGTTCCATGTGTGACTCATAGGGAATAGTGTTCCATGTTTGACTCATAGGGAATAGTGTTCCATGTAGACTCATAGGGAATAGTGTTCCATGTGTGTTTGACTCATAATGAATAGTGTTCCATGTGTTATCCATAGGGAATATTGTTCCGTGTGGGGACTCATAGGGAATAGTGTTCCACGTGGTTGACTCATATGGAATAGTGTACATGTGTGACTCATGGAATAGTGTTCCAAAGGAACTCATAGGCAATAGTGTTTCCATGTGTAGACTCATAAGGAAAATAGTGTTCCATTGTAGGACCTCATAAGGAATAGTGTTCCATGTGTGACTTCATAAGGAATAGTGTTCCACGTAGGACTCATAGGGAATAGTGTTTCCATGTGTGACTCATAGGGAATAGTGTCCGTGTAGTGACCTCATAGGCAATAGTGTTCCATGTGTGACTCATAGGGAATAGTGTTCCATGTGTGGAACTCATAAGGCAATAAGTGTCCATGTGGAATCCAGATGGAATAGTGTTCCATGTGGAACCACATAGGGAATAGTGTTCCATGTGGGACTCATAGGGAATAGTGTTCCATGTTTGATTAATAGAAAATCGTGTTCCATGTTTTATTCATAGGAAATAGTGTTTCATGTTTGGCTCATAGGCAATAGTGTTCCATGTGTGACTCATAGGGAATAGTGTTCTGTTGTGACTCATAGGCAATAGTGTTCCATGTGGGACTCATAGGGAATAGTGTTCCATGTTTGATTAATAGAAAATCGTGTTCCAGTTTTATTCATAGGAAATAGTGTTCCATGTGTGACTCATAGGGATAGTGTTCCATGTTTGACTCATAGGAAATAGTGTTCCATGTTTGACTCATAGGAAATTGTGTTCCATGTTTGACTCATAGGGAATAGTGTTCACATGTGTGACTCATAGGGAATAGTGTTCCATGTTGACTCATAGGAAATAGTGTTTCAATGTGTGACTCATAGGAAATAGTGTCCATGTTTGACTCATAGGGAATAGTTTTCCATGTGGAACTCATAGGGAATAGTGTTCCATGTTTGACTCATAGGAAATAGTGTTCCATGTGTGACTCATAGGAAATAGTGTTCCTTGTTTGACTCATAGGGAATAGTTTTCCATGTGTGACTCATAGGGAATAGTGTTCCATGTGTGACTCATAGGCAATAGTGTTCCATGTGGAATCCATAGGGAATAGTGTTCCATGTAGAACACATAGGGAAAAGTGTTCCATGTGGGACTCATAGGAAATAGTGTTCCATGTTTGACTCATAGGAAATCGTGTTCCATGTTTGACTCATAGGAAATAGTGTTCCATGTGTGACTCATAGGGAATAGTGTTCCATGTTTGACTCATAGGAAATAGTGTTCCATGTTTGACTCATAGGAAATGGTGTTCCATGTTTGACTCATAGGGAATAGTGTTCCATGTGTGACTCATAGGAATAGTGTTCCATGTTTGACTCATAGGAAATAGTGTTCAATGTGTGACTCATAGGAAATAGTGTTCCATGTTTGACTCATAGGGAATAGTTTTCCATGTGGAACTCATAGGGAATAGTGTTCCATGTTTGACTCATAGGAAATAGTGTTCATGTGTGACTCATAGGAAATAGTGTTCCTTGTTTGACTCATAGGGAATAGTTTTCCATGTGTGACTCATAGGGAATAGTGTTCCATGTGTGACTCATAGGCAATAGTGTTCCATGTGGAAATCCATAGGGAATAGTGTTCCATGTGTGACTCATAGGGAATAGTGTTCCATGTAGGACTCATAGGGAATAGTGTTCCATGTGTGACTCATAGGGAATAGTGTTCCACGTAGGACTCATAGGGACTAGTGTTCCATGTGTGACTCATAGGGAATAGTGTTCCATGTAGGACTCATAGGCAATAGTGTTCCATGTGTGACTCATAGGGAATAGTGTTCCATGTGTGACTCATAGGCAATAGTGTTCCATGTGGAATCCAGAGGGAATAGTGTTCCATGTGGAACAACATAGGGAATAGTGTTCCATGTGGGACTCATAGGCAATAGTGTTCCATGTGTGACTCATAGGGAATAGTGTTCCATGTGTGACTCATAGGCAATAGTGTTCCATGTGGAATCCAGAGGGAATAGTGTTCCATGTGGAACACATAGGGAATAGTGTTCCATGTGGGACTCATAGGCAATAGTGTTCCATGTAGGACTCATAGGCAATAGTGTTCCATGTAGGACTCATAGGCAATAGTGTTCCATGTAGGACTCATAGGCAATAGTGTTCCATGTGTGACTCATAGGGAATAGTGTTCCATGTGTGACTCATAGGCAATAGTGTTCCATGTGGAATCCAGAGGGAATAGTGTTCCATGTGGAACACATAGGGAATAGTGTTCCATGTGGGACTCATAGGCAATAGTGTTCCATGTAGGACTCATAGGCAATAGTGTTCCATGTGTGACTCATAGGGAATAGTGTTCCATGTAGGACTCATAGGCAATAGTGTTCCATGTGTGACTCATAGGGAATAGTGTTCCATGTGGAATCCAGAGGGAATAGTGTTCCATGTGGAACACATAGGGAATAGTGTTCCATGTGGGACTCATAGGCAATAGTGTTCCATGTGTGACTCATAGGGAATAGTGTTCCATGTGTGACTCATAGGCAATAGTGTTCCATGTGGAATCCAGAGGGAATAGTGTTCCATGTGGAACACATAGGGAATAGTGTTCCATGTGGGACTCATAGGCAATAGTGTTCCATGTAGGACTCATAGGCAATAGTGTTCCATGTGTGACTCATAGGGAATAGTGTTCCATGTAGGACTCATAGGCAATAGTGTTCCATGTGTGACTCATAGGGAATAGTGTTCCATGTGTGACTCATAGGCAATAGTGTTCCATGTGGAATCCAGAGGGAATAGTGTTCCATGTGGAACACATAGGGAATAGTGTTCCATGTGGGACTCATAGGGAATAGTGTTCCATGTTTGATTAATAGAAAATCGTGTTCCATGTTTTATTCATAGGAAATAGTGTTTCATGTTTGGCTCATAGGCAATAGTGTTCCATGTGTGACTCATAGGGAATAGTGTTCCATGTGTGACTCATAGGCAATAGTGTTCCATGTGGAATCCATAGGGAATAGTGTTCAATGTGGAACACATAGGGAATAGTGTTTCCATGTGGGACTCATAGGGAATAGTGATCCATGTTTGATTAATAGAAAATCGTGTTCCATGTTTTATTCATAGGAAATAGTGTTTCATGTTTGGCTCATAGGGAATAGTGTTCCATGTAGAAGTCATAGGGAATAGTGTTCCGTGTGTGACTCATAGGGAATAGTGTTCCATGTTTGACTCATAATGAATAGTGTTCCATGTGTTATCCATAGGGAAAAGTGTTCCATGTGGGACTCATAGGGAATAGTGTTCCACGTGTGACTCATAGGCAATAGTGTTCCATGTGTGACTCATAGGCAATAGTGTTCCATGTGTGACTCATAGGGAATAGTGTTCCATGTGTGACTCATAGGGAATAGTGTTCCATGTAGGACTCATAGGCAATAGTTTTCCATGTAGGACTCATAGGGAATAGTGTTCCGTGTGTGACTCATAGGGAATAGTGTTCCACGTGTGACTCATAGGGAATAGTGTAACATGTGTGACTCATAGGGAATAGTGTTCCGAAGGACTCATAGGCAATAGTGTTCCATGTGTGACTCATAGGGAATAGTGTTCCATGTAGGACTCATAGGGAATAGTGTTCCATGTGTGACTCATAGGAAATAGTGTTCCTTGTTTGACTCATAGGGAATAGTTTTCCATGTGTGACTCATAGGGAATAGTGTTCCATGTGTGACTCATAGGCAATAGTGTTCCATGTGTGACTCATAGGGAATAGTGTAACATGTGTGACTCATAGGGAATAGTGTTCCGAAGGACTCATAGGCAATAGTGTTCCATGTGTGACTCATAGGGAATAGTGTTCCATGTAGGACTCATAGGGAATAGTGTTCCATGTGTGACTCATAGGAAATAGTGTTCCTTGTTTGACTCATAGGGAATAGTTTTCCATGTGTGACTCATAGGGAATAGTTTTCCATGTGTGACTCATAGGGAATAGTGTAACATGTGTGACTCATAGGCAATAGTGTTCCATGTTTGACTCATAATGAATAGTGTTCCATGTGTTATCCATAGGGAAAAGTGTTCCATGTGGGACTCATAGGAAATAGTGTTCCATGTTTGACTCATAGGAAATCGTGTTCCATGTTTGACTCATAGGAAATAGTGTTCCATGTGTGACTCATAGGGAATAGTGTTCCATGTTTGACTCATAGGAAATAGTGTTCCATGTTTGACTCATAGGCAATAGTGTTCCATGTGGAATCCATAGGGAATAGTGTTCCATGTGGAACACATAGGGAATAGTGTTCCATGTGGGACTCATAGGGAATAGTGTTCCATGTTTGATTAATAGAAAATCGTGTTCCATGTTTTATTCATAGGAAATAGTGTTTCATGTTTGGCTCATAGGGAATAGTGTTCCATGTAGAAGTCATAGGGAATAGTGTTCCGTGTGGGACTCATAGGGAATAGTGTTCCATGTTTGACGCATAATGAATAGTGTTCCATGTGTTATCCATAGGGAAAAGTGTTCCATGTAGGACTCATAGGGAATAGTGTTCCACGTGTGACTCATAGGCAATAGTGTTCCATGTGTGACTCATAGGCAATAGTGTTCCATGTGTGACTCATAGGGAATAGTGTTCCATGTGTGACTCATAGGGAATAGTGTTCCATGTAGGACTCATAGGCAATAGTTTTCCATGTAGGACTCATAGGGAATAGTGTTCCGTGTGTGACTCATAGGGAATAGTGTTCCACGTGTGACTCATAGGGAATAGTGTAACATGTGTGACTCATAGGGAATAGTGTTCCAAAGGACTCATAGGCAATAGTGTTCCATGTGTGACTCATAGGGAATAATGTTCCATGTAGGACTCATAGGGAATAGTGTTCCATGTGTGACTCATAGGGAATAGTGTTCCACGTAGGACTCATAGGGAATAGGGTTCCATGTGTGACTCATAGGGAATAGTGTTCCATGTGTGACTCATAGGCAATAGTGTTCCATGTGTGACTCATAGGGAATAGTGTTCCATGTGTGACTCATAGACAATAGTGTTCCATGTGGAATCCAGAGGAATAGTGTTCCATGTGGAACACATAGGGAATAGTGTTCCATGTGGGACTCATAGGGAATAGTGTTCCATGTTTGATTAATAGAAAATCGTGTTCCATGTTTTATTCATAGGAAATAGTGTTTCATGTTTGGCTCATAGGCAATAGTGTTCCATGTGTGACTCATAGGGAATAGTGTTCCATGTGTGACTCATAGGCAATAGTGTTCCATGTGGAACACATAGGGAATAGTGTTCCATGTGGGACTCATGGGGAATAGTGTTCCATGTTTGATTAATAGAAAATCGTGTTCCATGTTTTATTCATAGGAAATAGTGTTTCATGTTTGGCTCATAGGGAATAGTGTTCCATGTGGAATCTATAGGGAATAGTGTTCCATGTGTGACTCATAGGGAATAGTGTTCCACATAGGACTCATAGGGAATAGTGTTCCATGTGTGACTCATAGGGAGTAGTATTCCATGTGTGACTCATAGGCAATAGTGTTCCATGTGGAATCCATAGGGAATAGTGTTCCATGTGTGACTCATAGGGAATAGTGTTCCACGTAGGACTCATAGGGAATAGTGTTCCATGTGTGACTCATAGGGAATAGTGTTCCATGTAGGACTCATAGGCAATAGTGTTCCATGTGTGACTCATAGGGAATAGTGTTCCATGTGTGACTCATAGGCAATAGTGTTCCATATGGAATCCAGAGGGAATAGTGTTCCATGTGGAACACATAGGGAATAGTGTTCCATGTGGGACTCATAGGGAATAGTGTTCTATGTTTGATTAATAGAAAATCGTGTTCCATGTTTTATTCATAGGAAATAGTGTTTCATGTTTGGCTCATAGGCAATAGTGTTCCATGTGTGACTCATAGGGAATAGTGTTCCATGTGTGACTCATAGGCAATAGTGTTCCATGTGGAATCCATAGGGAATAGTGTTCAATGTGGAACACATGGGGAATAGTGTTCCATGTGGGACTCATAGGGAATAGTGATCCATGTTTGATTAATAGAAAATCGTGTTCCATGTTTTATTCATAGGAAATAGTGTTTCATGTTTGGCTCATAGGGAATAGTGTTCCATGTAGAAGTCATAGGGAATAGTGTTCCGTGTGTGACTCATAGGGAATAGTGTTCCATGTTTGACTCATAATGAATAGTGTTCCATGTGTATCCATAGGGAAAAGTGTTCCATGTGGGACTCATAGGGAATAGTGTTCCACGTGTGACTCATAGGCAATAGTGTTCCATGTGTGACTCATAGGCAATAGTGTTCCATGTGTGACTCATAGGGAATAGTGTTCCATGTGTGACTCATAGGGAATAGTGTTCCATGTAGGACTCATAGGCAATAGTTTTCCATGTAGGACTCATAGGGAATAGTGTTCCGTGTGTGACTCATAGGGAATAGTGTTCCACGTGTGACTCATAGGGAATAGTGTAACATGTGTGACTCATAGGGAATAGTGTTCCAAAGGACTCATAGGCAATAGTGTTCCATGTGTGACTCATAGGGAATAGTGTTCCATGTAGGACTCATAGGGAATAGTGTTCCATGTGTGACTCATAGGGAATAGTGTTCCACGTAGGACTCATAGGGAATAGTGTTCCATGTGTGACTCATAGGGAATAGTGTTCCATGTGTGACTCATAGGCAATAGTGTTCCATGTGTGACTCATAGGGAATAGTGTTCCATGTGTGACTCATAGGCAATAGTGTTCCATGTGGAATCCAGAGGGAATAGTGTTCCATGTGGAACACATAGGGAATAGTGTTCCATGTGGGACTCATAGGGAATAGTGTTCCATGTTTGATTAATAGAAAATCGTGTTCCATGTTTTATTCATAGGAAATAGTGTTTCATGTTTGGCTCATAGGCAATAGTGTTCCATGTGTGACTCATAGGGAATAGTGTTCCATGTGTGACTCATAGGCAATAGTGTTCCATGTGGAATCCATAGGGAATAGTGTTCCATGTGGAACACATAGGGAATAGTGTTCCATGTGGGACTCATAGGGAATAGTGTTCCATGTTTGATTAATAGAAAATCGTGTTCCATGTTTTATTCATAGGAAATAGTGTTTCATGTTTGGCTCATAGGGAATAGTGTTCCATGTAGAAGTCATAGGGAATAGTGTTCCGTGTGTGACTCATAGGGAATAGTGTTCCATGTTTGACTCATAATGAATAGTGTTCCATGTGTTATCCATAGGGAAAAGTGTTCCATGTGGGACTCATAGGGAATAGTGTTCCACGTGTGACTCATAGGGAATAGTGTTCCATGTGTGACTCATAGGGAATAGTGTTCCAAAGGACTCATAGGCAATAGTGTTCCATGTGTGACTCATAGGGAATAGTGTTCCATGTAGGACTCATAGGGAATAGTGTTCCATGTGTGACTCATAGGGAATAGTGTTCCACGTAGGACTCATAGGGAATAGTGTTCCATGTGTGACTCATAGGGAATAGTGTTCCATGTAGGACTCATAGGCAATAGTGTTCCATGTGTGACTCATAGGGAATAGTGTTCCATGTGTGACTCATAGGCAATAGTGTTCCATGTGGAATCCAGAGGGAATAGTGTTCCATGTGGAACACATAGGGAATAGTGTTCCATGTGGGACTCATAGGGAATAGTGTTCCATGTTTGATTAATAGAAAATCGTGTTCCATGTTTTATTCATAGGAAATAGTGTTTCATGTTTGGCTCATAGGCAATAGTGTTCCATGTGTGACTCATAGGGAATAGTGTTCCATGTGTGACTCATAGGCAATAGTGTTCCATGTGGAATCCATAGGGAATAGTGTTCAATGTGGAACACATAGGGAATAGTGTTCCATGTGGGACTCATAGGGAATAGTGATCCATGTTTGATTAATAGAAAATCGTGTTCCATGTTTTATTCATAGGAAATAGTGTTTCATGTTTGGCTCATAGGGAATAGTGTTCCATGTAGAAGTCATAGGGAATAGTGTTCCGTGTGTGACTCATAGGGAATAGTGTTCCATGTTTGACTCATAATGAATAGTGTTCCATGTGTTATCCATAGGGAAAAGTGTTCCATGTGGGACTCATAGGGAATAGTGTTCCACGTGTGACTCATAGGCAATAGTGTTCCATGTGTGACTCATAGGCAATAGTGTTCCATGTGTGACTCATAGGGAATAGTGTAACATGTGTGACTCATAGGGAATAGTGTTCCGAAGGACTCATAGGCAATAGTGTTCCATGTGTGACTCATAGGGAATAGTGTTCCATGTAGGACTCATAGGGAATAGTGTTCCATGTGTGACTCATAGGAAATAGTGTTCCTTGTTTGACTCATAGGGAATAGTTTTCCATGTGTGACTCATAGGGAATAGTTTTCCATGTGTGACTCATAGGGAATAGTGTAACATGTGTGACTCATAGGCAATAGTGTTCCATGTTTGACTCATAATGAATAGTGTTCCATGTGTTATCCATAGGGAAAAGTGTTCCATGTGGGACTCATAGGAAATAGTGTTCCATGTTTGACTCATAGGAAATCGTGTTCCATGTTTGACTCATAGGAAATAGTGTTCCATGTGTGACTCATAGGGAATAGTGTTCCATGTTTGACTCATAGGAAATAGTGTTCCATGTTTGACTCATAGGCAATAGTGTTCCATGTGGAATCCATAGGGAATAGTGTTCCATGTGGAACACATAGGGAATAGTGTTCCATGTGGGACTCATAGGGAATAGTGTTCCATGTTTGATTAATAGAAAATCGTGTTCCATGTTTTATTCATAGGAAATAGTGTTTCATGTTTGGCTCATAGGGAATAGTGTTCCATGTAGAAGTCATAGGGAATAGTGTTCCGTGTGGGACTCATAGGGAATAGTGTTCCATGTTTGACGCATAATGAATAGTGTTCCATGTGTTATCCATAGGGAAAAGTGTTCCATGTAGGACTCATAGGGAATAGTGTTCCACGTGTGACTCATAGGCAATAGTGTTCCATGTGTGACTCATAGGCAATAGTGTTCCATGTGTGACTCATAGGGAATAGTGTTCCATGTGTGACTCATAGGGAATAGTGTTCCATGTAGGACTCATAGGCAATAGTTTTCCATGTAGGACTCATAGGGAATAGTGTTCCGTGTGTGACTCATAGGGAATAGTGTTCCACGTGTGACTCATAGGGAATAGTGTAACATGTGTGACTCATAGGGAATAGTGTTCCAAAGGACTCATAGGCAATAGTGTTCCATGTGTGACTCATAGGGAATAATGTTCCATGTAGGACTCATAGGGAATAGTGTTCCATGTGTGACTCATAGGGAATAGTGTTCCACGTAGGACTCATAGGGAATAGGGTTCCATGTGTGACTCATAGGGAATAGTGTTCCATGTGTGACTCATAGGCAATAGTGTTCCATGTGTGACTCATAGGGAATAGTGTTCCATGTGTGACTCATAGACAATAGTGTTCCATGTGGAATCCAGAGGGAATAGTGTTCCATGTGGAACACATAGGGAATAGTGTTCCATGTGGGACTCATAGGGAATAGTGTTCCATGTTTGATTAATAGAAAATCGTGTTCCATGTTTTATTCATAGGAAATAGTGTTTCATGTTTGGCTCATAGGCAATAGTGTTCCATGTGTGACTCATAGGGAATAGTGTTCCATGTGTGACTCATAGGCAATAGTGTTCCATGTGGAACACATAGGGAATAGTGTTCCATGTGGGACTCATGGGGAATAGTGTTCCATGTTTGATTAATAGAAATCGTGTTCCATGTTTTATTCATAGGAAATAGTGTTTCATGTTTGGCTCATAGGGAATAGTGTTCCATGTGGAATCTATAGGGAATAGTGTTCCATGTGTGACTCATAGGGAATAGTGTTCCACATAGGACTCATAGGGAATAGTGTTCCATGTGTGACTCATAGGGAGTAGTATTCCATGTGTGACTCATAGGCAATAGTGTTCCATGTGGAATCCATAGGGAATAGTGTTCCATGTGTGACTCATAGGGAATAGTGTTCCACGTAGGACTCATAGGGAATAGTGTTCCATGTGTGACTCATAGGGAATAGTGTTCCATGTAGGACTCATAGGCAATAGTGTTCCATGTGTGACTCATAGGGAATAGTGTTCCATGTGTGACTCATAGGCAATAGTGTTCCATATGGAATCCAGAGGGAATAGTGTTCCATGTGGAACACATAGGGAATAGTGTTCCATGTGGGACTCATAGGGAATAGTGTTCTATGTTTGATTAATAGAAAATCGTGTTCCATGTTTTATTCATAGGAAATAGTGTTTCATGTTTGGCTCATAGGCAATAGTGTTCCATGTGTGACTCATAGGGAATAGTGTTCCATGTGTGACTCATAGGCAATAGTGTTCCATGTGGAATCCATAGGGAATAGTGTTCAATGTGGAACACATGGGGAATAGTGTTCCATGTGGGACTCATAGGGAATAGTGATCCATGTTTGATTAATAGAAAATCGTGTTCCATGTTTTATTCATAGGAAATAGTGTTTCATGTTTGGCTCATAGGGAATAGTGTTCCATGTAGAAGTCATAGGGAATAGTGTTCCGTGTGTGACTCATAGGGAATAGTGTTCCATGTTTGACTCATAATGAATAGTGTTCCATGTGTTATCCATAGGGAAAAGTGTTCCATGTGGGACTCATAGGGAATAGTGTTCCACGTGTGACTCATAGGCAATAGTGTTCCATGTGTGACTCATAGGCAATAGTGTTCCATGTGTGACTCATAGGGAATAGTGTTCCATGTGTGACTCATAGGGAATAGTGTTCCATGTAGGACTCATAGGCAATAGTTTTCCATGTAGGACTCATAGGGAATAGTGTTCCGTGTGTGACTCATAGGGAATAGTGTTCCACGTGTGACTCATAGG
Source organism: Oncorhynchus kisutch (assembly GCF_002021735.2). Lineage (NCBI taxonomy): Eukaryota > Metazoa > Chordata > Actinopteri > Salmoniformes > Salmonidae > Oncorhynchus > Oncorhynchus kisutch. The sequence continues at coordinate 7,625,904 of NC_034191.2, forward strand.
GAATAGTGTAACATGTGTGACTCATAGGGAATAGTGTTCCAAAGGACTCATAGGCAATAGTGTTCCATGTGTGACTCATAGGGAATAGTGTTCCATGTAGGACTCATAGGGAATAGTGTTCCATGTGTGACTCATAGGGAATAGTGTTCCACGTAGGACTCATAGGGAATAGTGTTCCATGTGTGACTCATAGGGAATAGTGTTCCATGTGTGACTCATAGGCAATAGTGTTCCATGTGTGACTCATAGGGAATAGTGTTCCATGTGTGACTCATAGGCAATAGTGTTCCATGTGGAATCCAGAGGGAATAGTGTTCCATGTGGAACACATAGGGAATAGTGTTCCATGTGGGACTCATAGGGAATAGTGTTCCATGTTTGATTAATAGAAAATCGTGTTCCATGTTTTATTCATAGGAAATAGTGTTTCATGTTTGGCTCATAGGCAATAGTGTTCCATGTGTGACTCATAGGGAATAGTGTTCCATGTGTGACTCATAGGCAATAGTGTTCCATGTGGAATCCATAGGGAATAGTGTTCCATGTGGAACACATAGGGAATAGTGTTCCATGTGGGACTCATAGGGAATAGTGTTCCATGTTTGATTAATAGAAAATCGTGTTCCATGTTTTATTCATAGGAAATAGTGTTTCATGTTTGGCTCATAGGGAATAGTGTTCCATGTAGAAGTCATAGGGAATAGTGTTCCGTGTGTGACTCATAGGGAATAGTGTTCCATGTTTGACTCATAATGAATAGTGTTCCATGTGTTATCCATAGGGAAAAGTGTTCCATGTGGGACTCATAGGGAATAGTGTTCCACGTGTGACTCATAGGGAATAGTGTTCCATGTGTGACTCATAGGGAATAGTGTTCCAAAGGACTCATAGGCAATAGTGTTCCATGTGTGACTCATAGGGAATAGTGTTCCATGTAGGACTCATAGGGAATAGTGTTCCATGTGTGACTCATAGGGAATAGTGTTCCACGTAGGACTCATAGGGAATAGTGTTCCATGTGTGACTCATAGGGAATAGTGTTCCATGTAGGACTCATAGGCAATAGTGTTCCATGTGTGACTCATAGGGAATAGTGTTCCATGTGTGACTCATAGGCAATAGTGTTCCATGTGGAATCCAGAGGGAATAGTGTTCCATGTGGAACACATAGGGAATAGTGTTCCATGTGGGACTCATAGGGAATAGTGTTCCATGTTTGATTAATAGAAAATCGTGTTCCATGTTTTATTCATAGGAAATAGTGTTTCATGTTTGGCTCATAGGCAATAGTGTTCCATGTGTGACTCATAGGGAATAGTGTTCCATGTGTGACTCATAGGCAATAGTGTTCCATGTGGAATCCATAGGGAATAGTGTTCAATGTGGAACACATAGGGAATAGTGTTCCATGTGGGACTCATAGGGAATAGTGATCCATGTTTGATTAATAGAAAATCGTGTTCCATGTTTTATTCATAGGAAATAGTGTTTCATGTTTGGCTCATAGGGAATAGTGTTCCATGTAGAAGTCATAGGGAATAGTGTTCCGTGTGTGACTCATAGGGAATAGTGTTCCATGTTTGACTCATAATGAATAGTGTTCCATGTGTTATCCATAGGGAAAAGTGTTCCATGTGGGACTCATAGGGAATAGTGTTCCACGTGTGACTCATAGGCAATAGTGTTCCATGTGTGACTCATAGGCAATAGTGTTCCATGTGTGACTCATAGGGAATAGTGTTCCATGTGTGACTCATAGGGAATAGTGTTCCATGTAGGACTCATAGGCAATAGTTTTCCATGTAGGACTCATAGGGAATAGTGTTCCGTGTGTGACTCATAGGGAATAGTGTTCCACGTGTGACTCATAGGGAATAGTGTAACATGTGTGACTCATAGGGAATAGTGTTCCGAAGGACTCATAGGCAATAGTGTTCCATGTGTGACTCATAGGGAATAGTGTTCCATGTAGGACTCATAGGGAATAGTGTTCCATGTGTGACTCATAGGAAATAGTGTTCCTTGTTTGACTCATAGGGAATAGTTTTCCATGTGTGACTCATAGGGAATAGTGTTCCATGTGTGACTCATAGGCAATAGTGTTCCATGTTTGACTCATAATGAATAGTGTTCCATGTGTTATCCATAGGGAAAAGTGTTCCATGTGGGACTCATAGGAAATAGTGTTCCATGTTTGACTCATAGGAAATCGTGTTCCATGTTTGACTCATAGGAAATAGTGTTCCATGTGTGACTCATAGGGAATAGTGTTCCATGTTTGACTCATAGGAAATAGTGTTCCATGTTTGACTCATAGGAAATTGTGTTCCATGTTTGACTCATAGGGAATAGTGTTCCATGTAGGACTCATAGGCAATAGTGTTCCATGTGTGACTCATAGGGAATAGTGTTCCATGTGTGACTCATAGGCAATAGTGTTCCATGTGGAATCCAGAGGGAAAAGTGTTCCATGTGGGACTCATAGGAAATAGTGTTCCATGTTTGACTCATAGGAAATCGTGTTCCATGTTTGACTCATAGGAAATAGTGTTCCATGTGTGACTCATAGGGAATAGTGTTCCATGTTTGACTCATAGGGCATAGTGTTCCATGTAGAAGTCATAGGGAATAGTGTTCCGTGTGTGACTCATAGGGAATAGTGTTCCATGTTTGACTCATAATGAATAGTGTTCCATGTGTTATCCATAGGGAAAATTGTTCCATGTGGGACTCATAGGGAATAGTGTTCCACGTGTGACTCATAGGGAATAGTGTTCCATGTGTGACTCATAGGGAATAGTGTTCCAAAGGACTCATAGGCAATAGTTTTCCATGTGTGACTCATAGGGAATAGTGTTCCATGTAGGACTCATAGGGAATAGTGTTCCATGTGTGACTCATAGGGAATAGTGTTCCACGTAGGACTCATAGGGAATAGTGTTCCATGTGTGACTCATAGGGAATAGTGTTCCATGTAGGACTCATAGGCAATAGTGTTCCATGTGTGACTCATAGGGAATAGTGTTCCATGTGTGACTCATAGGCAATAGTGTTCCATGTGGAATCCAGAGGGAATAGTGTTCCATGTGGAACACATAGGGAATAGTGTTCCATGTGGGACTCATAGGGAATAGTGTTCCATGTTTGATTAATAGAAAATCGTGTTCCATGTTTTATTCATAGGAAATAGTGTTTCATGTTTGGCTCATAGGCAATAGTGTTCCATGTGTGACTCATAGGGAATAGTGTTCCATGTGTGACTCATAGGCAATAGTGTTCCATGTGGGACTCATAGGGAATAGTGTTCCATGTTTGATTAATAGAAAATCGTGTTCCATGTTTTATTCATAGGAAATAGTGTTCCATGTGTGACTCATAGGGAATAGTGTTCCATGTTTGACTCATAGGAAATAGTGTTCCATGTTTGACTCATAGGAAATTGTGTTCCATGTTTGACTCATAGGGAATAGTGTTCCATGTGTGACTCATAGGGAATAGTGTTCCATGTTTGACTCATAGGAAATAGTGTTCAATGTGTGACTCATAGGAAATAGTGTTCCATGTTTGACTCATAGGGAATAGTTTTCCATGTGGAACTCATAGGGAATAGTGTTCCATGTTTGACTCATAGGAAATAGTGTTCCATGTGTGACTCATAGGAAATAGTGTTCCTTGTTTGACTCATAGGGAATAGTTTTCCATGTGTGACTCATAGGGAATAGTGTTCCATGTGTGACTCATAGGCAATAGTGTTCCATGTGGAATCCAGAGGGAATAGTGTTCCATGTAGAACACATAGGGAAAAGTGTTCCATGTGGGACTCATAGGAAATAGTGTTCCATGTTTGACTCATAGGAAATCGTGTTCCATGTTTGACTCATAGGAAATAGTGTTCCATGTGTGACTCATAGGGAATAGTGTTCCATGTTTGACTCATAGGAAATAGTGTTCCATGTTTGACTCATAGGAAATGGTGTTCCATGTTTGACTCATAGGGAATAGTGTTCCATGTGTGACTCATAGGGAATAGTGTTCCATGTTTGACTCATAGGAAATAGTGTTCAATGTGTGACTCATAGGAAATAGTGTTCCATGTTTGACTCATAGGGAATAGTTTTCCATGTGGAACTCATAGGGAATAGTGTTCCATGTTTGACTCATAGGAAATAGTGTTCCATGTGTGACTCATAGGAAATAGTGTTCCTTGTTTGACTCATAGGGAATAGTTTTCCATGTGTGACTCATAGGGAATAGTGTTCCATGTGTGACTCATAGGCAATAGTGTTCCATGTGGAATCCATAGGGAATAGTGTTCCATGTGTGACTCATAGGGAATAGTGTTCCATGTAGGACTCATAGGGAATAGTGTTCCATGTGTGACTCATAGGGAATAGTGTTCCATGTAGGACTCATAGGCAATAGTGTTCCATGTGTGACTCATAGGGAATAGTGTTCCATGTGTGACTCATAGGCAATAGTGTTCCATGTGGAATCCAGAGGGAATAGTGTTCCATGTAGAACACATAGGGAATAGTGTTCCATGTGGGACTCATAGGGAATAGTGTTCCATGTTTGATTAATAGAAAATCGTGTTCCATGTTTTATTCATAGGAAATAGTGTTTCATGTTTGGCTCATAGGCAATAGTGTTCCATGTGTGACTCTTAGGTAATAGTGTTCTGTGTGTGACTCATAGGGAATAGTGTTCCATGTAGAAGTCATAGGGAATAGTGTTCCATGTTTGACTCATAATGAATAGTGTTCCATGTGTTATCCATAGGGAAAAGTGTTCCATGTGGGACTCATAGGGAATAGAGTTCCACGTGTGACTCATAGGCAATAGTGTTCCATGTGTGACTCATAGGCAATAGTGTTCCATGTGTGACTCATAGGGAATAGTGTTCCATGTGTGACTCATAGGGAATAGTGTTCCATGTGTGACTCATAGGGAATAGTGTTCCATGTAGGACTCATAGGCAATAGTTTTCCATGTAGGACTCATAGGGAATAGTGTTCCGTGTGTGACTCATAGGGAATAGTGTAACATGTGTGACTCATAGGGAATAGTGTTCCAAAGGACTCATAGGCAATAGTGTTCCATGTGTGACTCATAGGCAATAGTGTTCCATGTGTGACTCATAGGGAATAGTGTTCCATGTAGGACTCATAGGCAATAGTTTTCCATGTAGGACTCATAGGCAATAGTTTTCCATGTAGGACTCATAGGGAATAGTGTTCCGTGTGTGACTCATAGGGAATAGTGTAACATGTGTGACTCATAGGGAATAGTGTTCCAAAGGACTCATAGGCAATACTGTTCCATGTGTGACTCATAGGGAATAGTGTTCCATGTAGGACTCATAGGGAATAGTGTTCCATGTGTGACTCATAGGGAATAGTGTTCCACGTAGGACTCATAGGGAATAGTGTTCCATGTGTGACTCATAGGGAATAGTGTTCCATGTAGGACTCATAGGCAATAGTGTTACATGTGTGACTCATAGGGAATAGTGTTCCATGTGTGACTTATAGGCAATAGTGTTCCATGTGGAATCCAGAGGGAATAGTGTTCCATGTGGAACACATAGGGAATAGTGTTCCATGTGGGACTCATAGGGAATAGTGTTCCATGTTTGATTAATAGAAAATCGTGTTCCATGTTTTATTCATAGGAAATAGTGTTTCATGTTTGGCTCATAGGGAATAGTGTTCCATGTAGAAGTCATAGGGAATAGTGTTCCGTGTGTGACTCATAGGGAATAGTGTTCCATGTTTGACTCATAATGAATAGAGTTCCATGTGTTATCCATAGGGAAAAGTGTTCCATGTGGGACTCATAGGGAATAGTGTTCCACGTGTGACTCATAGGCAATAGTGTTCCATGTGTGACTCATAGGGAATAGTGTTCCATGTAGGACTCATAGGCAATAGTTTTCCATGTAGGACTCATAGGGAATAGTGTTCCATGTGTGACTCATAGGGAATAGTGTTCCATGTAGGACTCATAGGCAATAGTTTTCCATGTAGGACTCATAGGGAATAGTGTTCCGTGTGTGACTCATAGGGAATAGTGTTCCATGTGTGACTCATAGGGAATAGTGTTCCATGTGTGACTCATAGGGAATAGTGTAACATGTGTGACTCATAGGGAATAGTGTTCCAAAGGACTCATAGGCAATAGTGTTCCATGTGTGACTCATAGGCAATAGTGTTCCATGTGTGACTCATAGGGAATAGTGTTCCATGTGTGACTCATAGGGAATAGTGTTCCATGTGTGACTCATAGGGAATAGTGTTCCATGTAGGACTCATAGGCAATAGTTTTCCATGTAGGACTCATAGGGAATAGTGTTCCGTGTGTGACTCATAGGGAATAGTGTAACATGTGTGACTCATAGGGAATAGTGTTCCAAAGGACTCATAGGCAATAGTGTTCCATGTGTGACTCATAGGCAATAGTGTTCCATGTGTGACTCATAGGGAATAGTGTTCCATGTGTGACTCATAGGGAATAGTGTTCCATGTGTGACTCATAGGGAATAGTGTTCCATGTAGGACTCATAGGCAATAGTTTTCCATGTAGGACTCATAGGCAATAGTTTTCCATGTAGTACTCATAGGGAATAGTGTTCCGTGTGTGACTCATAGGGAATAGTGTAACATGTGTGACTCATAGGGAATAGTGTTCCAAAGGACTCATAGGCAATAGTGTTCCATGTGTGACTCATAGGGAATAGTGTTCCATGTAGGACTCATAGGGAATAGTGTTCCATGTGTGACTCATAGGGAATAGTGTTCCACGTAGGACTCATAGGGAATAGTGTTCCATGTGTGACTCATAGGGAATAGTGTTCCATGTAGGACTCATAGGCAATAGTGTTCCATGTGTGACTCATAGGGAATAGTGTTCCATGTGTGACTTATAGGCAATAGTGTTCCATTTGGAATCCAGAGGGAATAGTGTTCCATGTGGAACACATAGGGAATAGTGTTCCATGTGGGACTCATAGGGAATAGTGTTCCATGTTTGATTAATAGAAAATCGTGTTCCATGTTTTATTCATAGGAAATAGTGTTTCATGTTTGGCTCATAGGGAATAGTGTTCCATGTAGAAGTCATAGGGAATAGTGTTCCGTGTGTGACTCATAGGGAATAGTGTTCCATGTTTGACTCATAATGAATAGTGTTCCATGTGTTATCCATAGGGAAAAGTGTTCCATGTGGGACTCATAGGGAATAGTGTTCCACGTGTGACTCATAGGCAATAGTGTTCCATGTGTGACTCATAGGGAATAGTGTTCCATGTGTGACTCATAGGGAATAGTGTTCCATGTAGGACTCATAGGCAATAGTTTTCCATGTAGGACTCATAGGGAATAGTGTTCCATGTGTGACTCATAGGGAATAGTGTTCCATGTAGGACTCATAGGCAATAGTTTTCCATGTAGGACTCATAGGGAATAGTGTTCCGTGTGTGACTCATAGGGAATAGTGTTCCATGTGTGACTCATAGGGAATAGTGTAACATGTGTGACTCATAGGGAATAGTGTTCCAAAGGACTCATAGGCAATAGTGTTCCATGTGTGACTCATAGGGAATAGTGTTCCATGTAGGACTCATAGGGAATAGCGTTCCATGTGTGACTCATAGGGAATAGTGTTCCACGTAGGACTCATAGGGAATAGTGTTCCATGTGTGACTCATAGGGAATAGTGTTCCATGTGTGACTCATAGGCAATAGTGTTCCATGTGTGACTCATAGGGAATAGTGTTCCATGTGTGACTCATAGGCAATAGTGTTCCATGTGGAATCCAGAGGGAATAGTGTTCCATGTGGAACACATAGGGAATAGTGTTCCATGTGGAACACATAGGGAATAGTGTTCCATGTGGGACTCATAGGGAATAGTGTTCCATGTTTGATTAATAGAAAATCGTGTTCCATGTTTTATTCATAGGAAATAGTGTTTCATGTTTGGCTCATAGGCAATAGTGTTCCATGTGTGACTCATAGGGAATAGTGTTCCATGTGTGACTCATAGGCAATAGTGTTCCATGTGGGACTCATAGGGAATAGTGTTCCATGTTTGATTAATAGAAAATCGTGTTCCATGTTTTATTCATAGGAAATAGTGTTCCATGTGTGACTCATAGGGAATAGTGTTCCATGTTTGACTCATAGGAAATAGTGTTCCATGTTTGACTCATAGGAAATTGTGTTCCATGTTTGACTCATAGGGAATAGTGTTCCATGTGTGACTCATAGGGAATAGTGTTCCATGTTTGACTCATAGGAAATAGTGTTCAATGTGTGACTCATAGGAAATAGTGTTCCATGTTTGACTCATAGGGAATAGTTTTCCATGTGGAACTCATAGGGAATAGTGTTCCATGTTTGACTCATAGGAAATAGTGTTCCATGTGTGACTCATAGGAAATAGTGTTCCTTGTTTGACTCATAGGGAATAGTTTTCCATGTGTGACTCATAGGGAATAGTGTTCCATGTGTGACTCATAGGCAATAGTGTTCCATGTGGAATCCAGAGGGAATAGTGTTCCATGTAGAACACATAGGGAAAAGTGTTCCATGTGGGACTCATAGGAAATAGTGTTCCATGTTTGACTCATAGGAAATCGTGTTCCATGTTTGACTCATAGGAAATAGTGTTCCATGTGTGACTCATAGGGAATAGTGTTCCATGTTTGACTCATAGGAAATAGTGTTCCATGTTTGACTCATAGGAAATGGTGTTCCATGTTTGACTCATAGGGAATAGTGTTCCATGTGTGACTCATAGGGAATAGTGTTCCATGTTTGACTCATAGGAAATAGTGTTCAATGTGTGACTCATAGGAAATAGTGTTCCATGTTTGACTCATAGGGAATAGTTTTCCATGTGGAACTCATAGGGAATAGTGTTCCATGTTTGACTCATAGGAAATAGTGTTCCATGTGTGACTCATAGGAAATAGTGTTCCTTGTTTGACTCATAGGGAATAGTTTTCCATGTGTGACTCATAGGGAATAGTGTTCCATGTGTGACTCATAGGCAATAGTGTTCCATGTGGAATCCATAGGGAATAGTGTTCCATGTGTGACTCATAGGGAATAGTGTTCCATGTAGGACTCATAGGGAATAGTGTTCCATGTGTGACTCATAGGGAATAGTGTTCCATGTAGGACTCATAGGCAATAGTGTTCCATGTGTGACTCATAGGGAATAGTGTTCCATGTGTGACTCATAGGCAATAGTGTTCCATGTGGAATCCAGAGGGAATAGTGTTCCATGTAGAACACATAGGGAATAGTGTTCCATGTGGGACTCATAGGGAATAGTGTTCCATGTTTGATTAATAGAAAATCGTGTTCCATGTTTTATTCATAGGAAATAGTGTTTCATGTTTGGCTCATAGGCAATAGTGTTCCATGTGTGACTCTTAGGTAATAGTGTTCTGTGTGTGACTCATAGGGAATAGTGTTCCATGTAGAAGTCATAGGGAATAGTGTTCCATGTTTGACTCATAATGAATAGTGTTCCATGTGTTATCCATAGGGAAAAGTGTTCCATGTGGGACTCATAGGGAATAGAGTTCCACGTGTGACTCATAGGCAATAGTGTTCCATGTGTGACTCATAGGCAATAGTGTTCCATGTGTGACTCATAGGGAATAGTGTTCCATGTGTGACTCATAGGGAATAGTGTTCCATGTGTGACTCATAGGGAATAGTGTTCCATGTAGGACTCATAGGCAATAGTTTTCCATGTAGGACTCATAGGGAATAGTGTTCCGTGTGTGACTCATAGGGAATAGTGTAACATGTGTGACTCATAGGGAATAGTGTTCCAAAGGACTCATAGGCAATAGTGTTCCATGTGTGACTCATAGGCAATAGTGTTCCATGTGTGACTCATAGGGAATAGTGTTCCATGTGTGACTCATAGGGAATAGTGTTCCATGTGTGACTCATAGGGAATAGTGTTCCATGTAGGACTCATAGGCAATAGTTTTCCATGTAGGACTCATAGGCAATAGTTTTCCATGTAGGACTCATAGGGAATAGTGTTCCGTGTGTGACTCATAGGGAATAGTGTAACATGTGTGACTCATAGGGAATAGTGTTCCAAAGGACTCATAGGCAATAGTGTTCCATGTGTGACTCATAGGGAATAGTGTTCCATGTAGGACTCATAGGGAATAGTGTTCCATGTGTGACTCATAGGGAATAGTGTTCCACGTAGGACTCATAGGGAATAGTGTTCCATGTGTGACTCATAGGGAATAGTGTTCCATGTAGGACTCATAGGCAATAGTGTTCCATGTGTGACTCATAGGGAATAGTGTTCCATGTGTGACTTATAGGCAATAGTGTTCCATGTGGAATCCAGAGGGAATAGTGTTCCATGTGGAACACATAGGGAATAGTGTTCCATGTGGGACTCATAGGGAATAGTGTTCCATGTTTGATTAATAGAAAATCGTGTTCCATGTTTTATTCATAGGAAATAGTGTTTCATGTTTGGCTCATAGGGAATAGTGTTCCATGTAGAAGTCATAGGGAATAGTGTTCCGTGTGTGACTCATAGGGAATAGTGTTCCATGTTTGACTCATAATGAATAGTGTTCCATGTGTTATCCATAGGGAAAAGTGTTCCATGTGGGACTCATAGGGAATAGTGTTCCACGTGTGACTCATAGGCAATAGTGTTCCATGTGTGACTCATAGGGAATAGTGTTCCATGTAGGACTCATAGGCAATAGTTTTCCATGTAGGACTCATAGGGAATAGTGTTCCATGTGTGACTCATAGGAATAGTGTTCCATGTAGGACTCATAGGCAATAGTTTTCCATGTAGGACTCATAGGGAATAGTGTTCCGTGTGTGACTCATAGGGAATAGTGTTCCATGTGTGACTCATAGGGAATAGTGTTCCATGTGTGACTCATAGGGAATAGTGTAACATGTGTGACTCATAGGGAATAGTGTTCCAAAGGACTCATAGGCAATAGTGTTCCATGTGTGACTCATAGGGAATAGTGTTCCATGTAGGACTCATAGGGAATAGTGTTCCATGTGTGACTCATAGGGAATAGTGTTCCACGTAGGACTCATAGGGAATAGTGTTCCATGTGTGACTCATAGGGAATAGTGTTCCATGTAGGACTCATAGGCAATAGTGTTCCATGTGTGACTCATAGGGAATAGTGTTCCATGTGTGACTCATAGGCAATAGTGTTCCATGTGGAATCCAGAGGGAATAGTGTTCCATGTAGAACACATAGGGAAAAGTGTTCCATGTGGGACTCATAGGAAATAGTGTTCCATGTTTGACTCATAGGAAATCGTGTTCCATGTTTGACTCATAGGAAATAGTGTTCCATGTGTGACTCATAGGGAATAGTGTTCCATGTTTGACTCATAGGAAATAGTGTTCCATGTTTGACTCATAGGAAATTGTGTTCCATGTTTGACTCATAGGGAATAGTGTTCCATGTGTGACTCATAGGGAATAGTGTTCCATGTTTGACTCATAGGAAATAGTGTTCAATGTGTGACTCATAGGAAATAGTGTTCCATGTTTGACTCATAGGGAATAGTTTTCCATGTGGAACTCATAGGGAATAGTGTTCCATGTTTGACTCATAGGAAATAGTGTTCCATGTGTGACTCATAGGAAATAGTGTTCCTTGTTTGACTCATAGGGAATAGTTTTCCATGTGTGACTCATAGGGAATAGTGTTCCATGTGTGACTCATAGGCAATAGTGTTCCATGTGGAATCCATAGGGAATAGTGTTCCATGTGTGACTCATAGGGAATAGTGTTCCACGTAGGACTCATAGGGAATAGTGTTCCATGTGTGACTCATAGGGAATAGTGTTCCATGTAGGACTCATAGGCAATAGTGTTCCATGTGTGACTCATAGGGAATAGTGTTCCATGTGTGACTCATAGGCAATAGTGTTCCATGTGGAATCCAGAGGGAATAGTGTTCCATGTAGAACACATAGGGAATAGTGTTCCATGTGGGACTCATAGGGAATAGTGTTCCATGTTTGATTAATAGAAAATCGTGTTCCATGTTTTATTCATAGGAAATAGTGTTTCATGTTTGGCTCATAGGCAATAGTGTTCCATGTGTGACTCATAGGGAATAGTGTTCTGTGTGTGACTCATAGGGAATAGTGTTCCATGTAGAAGTCATAGGGAATAGTGTTCCATGTTTGACTCATAATGAATAGTGTTCCATGTGTTATCCATAGGGGAAAAGTGTTCCATGTTGGACTCATAGGGATAGAGTTCCACGTGTGACTCATAGGCAATAGTGTTCCATGTGTGACTCATAGGCAATAGTGTTCCATGTGTGACTCATAGGGAATAGTGTTCCATGTGTGACTCATAGGGAATAGTGTTCCATGTGTGACTCATAGGGAATAGTGTTCCATGTAGGACTCATAGGCAATAGTTTTCCATGTAGGACTCATAGGGAATAGTGGTTCGTGTGTGACTCATAGGGAATAGTGTAACATGTGTGACTCATAGGGAATAGTGTTCCAAAGGGACTCATAGGCAATAGTGTTCCATGTGTGACTCATAGGCAATAGTGTTCATGTGTGACTCATAGGGAATAGTGTTCCATGTGTGACTCATAGGGAATAGTGTTCCATGTGTGACTCATAGGGAATAGTGTTCCATGTAGGACTCATAGGCAATAGTTTTCCATGTAGGACTCATAGGCAATAGTTTCCATGTAGTACTCATAGGGAATAGTGTTCCGTGTGTGACTCATAGGGAATAGTGTAACATGTGTGACTCATAGGGAATAGTGTTCCAAAGGACTCATAGGCAATAGTGTTTCCATGTGTGACTCATAGGGAATAGTGTTTCCATGTAGGACTCATAGGAATAGTGTTTCCATGTGTGACTCATAGGGAATAGTGTTCCACGTAGGACTCATAGGGAATAGTGTTCCATGTGTGACTCATAGGGAATAGTGTTCCATGTAGGACTCATAGGCAATAGTGTTCCATGTGTGACTCATAGGGAATAGTGTTCCATGTGTGACTTATAGGCAATAGTGTTCCATTTGGAATCCAGAGGGAATAGTGTTCCATGTGGAACACATAGGGAATAGTGTTCCATGTGGGACTCATAGGGAATAGTGTTCCATGTTTGATTAATAGAAAATCGTGTTCCATGTTTTATTCATAGGAAATAGTGTTTCATGTTGGCCTCATAGGGAATAGTGTTCCATGTAGAAGTCATAGGGAATAGTGTTCCGTGTGTGACTCATAGGGAATAGTGTTCCATGTTTGACTCATAATGAATAGTGTTCCATGTGTTATCCATAGGGAAAAGTGTTCCATGTGGGACTCATAGGGAATAGTGTTCCACGTGTGACTCATAGGCAATAGTGTTCCATGTGTGACTCATAGGGAATAGTGTTCCATGTTTGACTCATAGGGAATAGTGTTCCATGTAGGACTCATAGGCAATAGTTTTCCATGTAGGACTCATAGGGAATAGTGTTCCATGTGTGACTCATAGGGAATAGTGTTCCATGTAGGACTCATAGGCAATAGTTTTCCATGTAGGACTCATAGGGAAAAGTGTTCCGTGTGTGACTCATAGGGAATAGTGTTCCATGTGTGACTCATAGGGAATAGTGTAACATGTGTGACTCATAGGGAATAGTGTTCCAAAGGACTCATAGGCAATAGTGTTCCATGTGTGACTCATAGGGAATAGTGTTCCATGTAGGACTCATAGGGAATAGCGTTCCATGTGTGACTCATAGGGAATAGTGTTCCACGTAGGACTCATAGGGAATAGTGTTCCATGTGTGACTCATAGGGAATAGTGTTCCATGTGTGACTCATAGGCAATAGTGTTCCATGTGTGACTCATAGGGAATAGTGTTCCATGTGTGACTCATAGGCAATAGTGTTCCATGTGGAATCCAGAGGGAATAGTGTTCCATGTGGAACACATAGGGAATAGTGTTCCATGTGGAACACATAGGGAATAGTGTTCCATGTGGGACTCATAGGGAATAGTGTTCCATGTTTGATTAATAGAAAATCGTGTTCCATGTTTTATTCATAGGAAATAGTGTTTCATGTTTGGCTCATAGGCAATAGTGTTCCATGTGTGACTCATAGGGAATAGTGTTCCATGTGTGACTCATAGGCAATAGTGTTCCATGTGGAATCCATAGGGAATAGTGTTCCATGTGGACTCATAGGGAATAGTGTTCCATGTTTGATTAATAGAAAATGTGTTCCATGTTTTATTCATAGGAAATAGTGTTTCATGTTTGGCTCATAGGGAATAGTGTTCCATGTAGAAGTCATAGGGAATAGTGTTCCGTGTGTGACTCATAGGGAATAGTGTTCCATGTTTGACTCATAATGAATAGTGTTCCATGTGTTATCCATAGGGAAAAGTGTTCCATGTGGGACTCATAGGGAATAGTGTTCCACGTGTGACTCATAGGGAATAGTGTTCCATGTGTGACTCATAGGGAATAGTGTTCCAAAGGACTCATAGGCAATAGTGTTCCATGTGTGACTCATAGGGCAATAGTGTTCCATGTAGGACTCATAGGGAATAGTGTTCATGTGTGACTCATAGGGAATAGTGTTCCACGTAGGACTCATAGGGAATAGTGTTCCATGTGTGACTCATAGGGAATAGTGTTCCATGTAGGACCTCATAGGCAATAGTGTTCCATGTGTGACTCATAGGGAATAGTGTTCCATGTGTGACTCATAGGCAATAGTGTTCCATGTGGAATCCAGAGGGAATAGTGTTCCATGTGGAACACATAGGGAATAGTTTTCCATGTTAGGACTCATAGGGAATAGTGTTCCATGTGTGACTCATAGGGAATAGTGTTCCATGTAGGACTCATAGGCAATAGTTTTCCATGTAGGACTCAATAGGGAATAGTGTTCCGTGTGTGACTCATAGGGAATAGTGTCCATGTGTGACTCATAGGGAATAGTGTACATGTGGACTCATTAGGAATAGTGTCAAAGGACTCTAGGCAATAGTGTTCCATGTGGTTTGACTCATAGGGAATAAGTGTTCCATGTAGGACTCCTAGGAATAGCGTTCCATGTGTGACTCATAGGCAATTAGTGTTCACGTAGGACTCCATAGGAATAGTGTTCCATGTGTGACTCATAGGGAATAGTGTTCCAGTGTTGAACTCATAGGCAATAGTGTTCCATGTGTGACTCATAGGATATAGTGTTCCATGTGTGACCTCATAGGCAATTAGTGTTCCATGTGGAATCCAGAGGGAATAGTGTTCACTGTGGAACACATAGGGAATAGTGTTCCATGTGGAACACATAGGGAATAGTGTTCCTGTGGGACTCATAGGGAATAGTGTTCCATGTTTGATTAATAGAAACTCGTGTTCCATTGTTTTATTCATAGGAAATAGTGTTTCATGTTTGGCTCATAGGCAATCGTGTTCCATGTGTGACTCATAGGGAATAGTGTTCCATGTGTGACTCATAGGCAATAGTGTTCCATGTGGAATCCATAGGGAATAGTGTTCCATGTGGGACTCATAGGGAATAGTGTTCCATGTTTGATGAATAGAAAATCGTGTTCCATGTTTTATTCATAGGAAATAGTGTTTCATGTTTGGCTCATAGGGAATAGTGTTCCATGTAGAAGTCATAGGGAATAGTGTTCCGTGTGTGACTCATAGGGAATAGTGTTCCATGTTTGACTCATAATGAATGGTGTTCCATGTGTTATCCATAGGGAAAAGTGTTCCATGTGGGACTCATAGGGAATAGTGTTCCACGTGTGACTCATAGGGAATAGTGTTCCATGTGTGACTCATAGGGAATAGTGTTCCAAAAGGACTCATAGGCAATAGTGTTCCATGTGTGACTCATAGGGAATAGTGTTCCATGTAGGACTCATAGGGAATAGTGTTCCATGTGTGACTCATAGGGAATAGTGTTCCACGTAGGACTCATAGGGAATAGTGTTCCATGTGTGACTCATAGGGAATAGGTTCCATGTAGGACTCATAGGCAATAGTGTTCCATGTGTGACTCATAGGGAATAGTGTTCCATGTGTGACTCATAGGCAATAGTGTTCCATGTGGAATCCAGAGGGAATAGTGTTCCATGTGGAACACATAGGGAATAGTGTTCCATGTGGGACTCATAGGGAATAGTGTTCCATGTTTGATTAATAGAAAATCGTGGTCCATGTTTTATTCATAGGAAATAGTGTTTCATGTTTGGCTCATAGGCAATAGTGTTCATGTGTGACTCATAGGGAATAGTGTTCCATGTGTGACTCATAGGCAATAGTGTTCCATGTGGAATCCATAGGGAATAGTGTCCATGTGGAACACATAGGGAATAGTGTTCCATGTGGGACTCATAGGAAATAGTGTTCCATGTTGACTCATAGGAAATCGTGTTCCATGTTTGACTCATAGGAAATAGTGTTCCATGTGTGACTCATAGGGAATAGTGTTCCATGTTTGACTCATAGGAAATAGTGTTCCATGTTTGACTCATAGGAAATTGTGTTCCATGTTTGACTCATAGGGAATAGTGTTCCATGTGTGACTCATAGGGAATAGTGTTCCATGTGTGACTCATAGGGAATAGTGTTCCATGTTTGACTCATAGGAAATAGTGTTCCATGTTTGACTCATAGGCAATAGTGTTCCATGTGTGACTCATAGGGAATAGTGTTCCATGTAGGACTCATAGGGAATAGCGTTCCATGTGTGACTCATAGGGAATAGTGTTCCACGTAGGACTCATAGGGAATAGTGTTCCATGTGTGACTCATAGGGAATAGTGTTCCATGTGTGACTCATAGGCAATAGTGTTCCATGTGTGACTCATAGGGAATAGTGTTCCATGTGTGACTCATAGGCAATAGTGTTCCATGTGGAATCCAGAGGGAATAGTGTTTCCATGTGGAACACATAGGGAATAGTGTTCCATGTGGAACACATAGGGAATAGTGTTCCATGTGGGACTCATAGGGAATAGTGTTCCATGTTTGATTAATAGAAAATCGTGTTCCATGTTTTATTCATCGGAAATAGTGTTTCATGTTGGCTCATAGGCAATAGTGTTCCATGTGTGACTCATAGGGAATAGTGTTTCCATGTGTGACTCATAGGCAATAGTGTTCCATGTGGAATCCATAGGGATAGTGTTCCATGTGGGACTCATAGGGAATAGTGTTCCATGTTTGATGAATAGAAGAATCGTGTTCCATGTTTTATTCATAGGAAATAGTGTTTCATGTTTGGCTCATAGGGAATAGTGTTCCATGTAGAAGTCATAGGGAATAGTGTTCCGTGTGTGACTCATAGGAATAGTGTTCCATGTTTGACTCATAATGAATAGTGTTCCATGTGTTATCCATAGGGAAAAGTGTTCCATGTGGGACTCATAGGGAATAGTGTTCCACGTGTGACTCATAGGGAATAGTGTTCCATGTGTGACTCATAGGGAATAGTGTTCCAAAGGACTCATAGGCAATAGTGTTCCATGTGTGACTCATAGGGAATAGTGTTCCATGTAGGACTCATAGGGAATAGTGTTCCATGTGTGACTCATAGGGAATAGTGTTCCACGTAGGACTCATAGGGAATAGTGTTCCATGTGTGACTCATAGGGAATAGTGTTCCATGTAGGACTCATAGGCAATAGTGTTCCATGTGTGACTCATAGGGAATAGTGTTCCATGTGTGACTCATAGGCAATAGTGTTCCATGTGGAATCCAGAGGGAATAGTGTTCCATGTGGAACACATAGGGAATAGTGTTCCATGTGGGACTCATAGGGAATAGTGTTCCATGTTTGATTAATAGAAAATCGTGTTCCATGTTTTATTCATAGGAAATAGTGTTTCATGTTTGGCTCATAGGCAATAGTGTTCCATGTGTGACTCATAGGGAATAGTGTTCCATGTGTGACTCATAGGGAATAGTGTTCCATGTGGAATCATAGGGAATAGTGTTCCATGTGGAACTCATAGGGAATAGTGTTCCATGTGGGACTCATAGGAAATAGTGTTCCATGTTTGACTCATAGGAAATAGTGTTCCATGTTTGACTCATAGGAATAGTGTTCCATGTGTGACTCATAGGGAATAGTGTTCCATGTTTGACTCATAGGGAATAGTGTTCCATGTTTGACTCATAGGAAATAGTGTTCCATGTTGACTCATAGGGAATAGTGTTCCATGTGTGACTCATAGGGAATAGTGTTCCATGTGTGACTCATAGGGAATAGTGTTCCATGTTTGACTCATAGGAATAGTGTTCCATGTGTGACTCATAGGAAATAGTGTTCCATGTGTGACTCATAGGGAATAGTGTTCCATGTGGACTCATAGGGAATAGTGTTCCATGTGTGACTCATAGGAATAGTGTTCCATGTGTGACTCATAGGAATAGTGTTCCATGTGTGACTCATAGGGAATAGTGTTCCATGTGGACTCATAGGGAATAGTGTTCCATGTTTGACTCATAGGCAATAGTGTTCCATGTGTGACTCATAGGGAATAGTGTTCCATGTGGAACTAATAGGGAATAGTGTTCCATGTGTGACTCATAGGGAATAGTGTTCCATGTGGAACTCATAGGGAATAGTGTTCCATGTTGAACTCATAGGGAATAGTGTTCCATGTTTGATTAATAGAAAATAGTGTTCCATGTTTGACTCATAGGAAATAGTGTTTCATGTTTGGCTCA
Source organism: Oncorhynchus kisutch (assembly GCF_002021735.2). Taxonomy (NCBI): domain Eukaryota; kingdom Metazoa; phylum Chordata; class Actinopteri; order Salmoniformes; family Salmonidae; genus Oncorhynchus; species Oncorhynchus kisutch. The sequence goes on from NC_034191.2 coordinate 7,644,666, forward strand.
TAGGGAATAGTGTTCCATGTGTGACTCATAGGGAATAGTGTTCCATGTGTGACTCATAGGGAATAGTGTTCCATGTTTGACTCATAGGAATAGTGTTCCATGTGTTACTCATAGGGAATAGTGTTCCATGTGGGACTCATAGGGAATAGTGTTCCATGTGTGACTCATAGGAATAGTGTTCCATGTTGGACTCATAGGGAATAGTGTTCCATGTGTGACTCATAGGGAATAGTGTTCCATGTAGGACTCATAGGGAATAGTGTTCCATGTGTGACTCATAGGGAATAGTGTTCCATGTGGACTCATAGGGAATAGTGTTCCATGTGTGACTCATAGGGAATAGTGTTCCATGTGGACTCATAGGAATAGTGTTCCATGTGTGACTCATAGGGAATAGTGTTCCATGTGTGACTCATAGGCAATAGTGTTCCATGTGGACTCATAGGGAATAGTGTTCCATGTGGACTCATAGGGAATAGTGTTCCATGTGGGACTCATAGGGAATAGTGTTCCATGTTTGACTCATAGGGAATAGTGTTCCATGTGTGACTCATAGGAATAGTGTTCCATGTTGGCTCATAGGCAATAGTGTTCCATGTGTGACTCATAGGAATAGTGTTCCATGTGTGACTCATAGGCAATAGTGTTCCATGTGGAATCCATAGGGAATAGTGTTCCATGTTGACACATAGGGAATAGTGTTCCATGTTTTACTCATAGGAATAGTGTTCCATGTTTGGCTCATAGGGAATAGTGTTCCATGTAGAACTCATAGGGAATAGTGTTCCGTGTGTGACTCATAGGGAATAGTGTTCCATGTGTGACTCATAGGCAATAGTGTTCCATGTGGACTCATAGGGAATAGTGTTCCATGTGGAATCATAGGGAATAGTGTTCCATGTGGGACTCATAGGAATAGTGTTCCATGTTGACTCATAGGAAATAGTGTTCCATGTTTGACTCATAGGAAATAGTGTTCCATGTGTGACTCATAGGGAATAGTGTTCCATGTTTGACTCATAGGGAATAGTGTTCCATGTTTGACTCATAGGGAATAGTGTTCCATGTTTGACTCATAGGGAATAGTGTTCCATGTGTGACTCATAGGGAATAGTGTAAGATGTGTATAAGAGACAGCTCATAGGGAATAGTGTTCCATGTGTGACTCATAGGGAATAGTGTTCCATGTTTGACTCATAGGAATAGTGTTCCATGTGGACTCATAGGGAATAGTGTTCCATGTGGACTCATAGGGAATAGTGTTCCATGTGGACTCATAGGGAATAGTGTTCCATGTGTGACTCATAGGGAATAGTGTTCCATGTAGGACTCATAGGCAATAGTGTTCCATGTAGGACTCATAGGGAATAGTGTTCCATGTGTGACTCATAGGGAATAGTGTTCCATGTGTGACTCATAGGGAATAGTGTTCCATGTGTGACTCATAGGGAATAGTGTTCCAAAGGACTCATAGGCAATAGTGTTCCATGTGTGACTCATAGGGAATAGTGTTCCATGTAGGACTCATAGGGAATAGTGTTCCATGTGTGACTCATAGGGAATAGTGTTCCATGTAGGACTCATAGGGAATAGTGTTCCATGTGTGACTCATAGGGAATAGTGTTCCATGTGTGACTCATAGGCAATAGTGTTCCATGTGTGACTCATAGGGAATAGTGTTCCATGTGTGACTCATAGGCAATAGTGTTCCATGTGGACTCATAGGGAATAGTGTTCCATGTGGAACACATAGGGAATAGTGTTCCATGTGGAACTCATAGGGAATAGTGTTCCATGTGGGACTCATAGGGAATAGTGTTCCATGTTGACTCATAGGGAATAGTGTTCCATGTGTGACTCATAGGAATAGTGTTCCATGTGGCTCATAGGCAATAGTGTTCCATGTGTGACTCATAGGGAATAGTGTTCCATGTGTGACTCATAGGGAATAGTGTTCCATGTGGACTCATAGGGAATAGTGTTCCATGTGGACTCATAGGGAATAGTGTTCCATGTTTGATCATAGAAAATAGTGTTCCATGTTGACTCATAGGAAATAGTGTTCCATGTGGCTCATAGGGAATAGTGTTCCATGTAGAACTCATAGGGAATAGTGTTCCATGTGTGACTCATAGGGAATAGTGTTCCATGTTTGACTCATAGGAATAGTGTTCCATGTGTTACTCATAGGGAATAGTGTTCCATGTTGGACTCATAGGGAATAGTGTTCCATGTGTGACTCATAGGGAATAGTGTTCCATGTGTGACTCATAGGGAATAGTGTTCCATGTGGACTCATAGGGAATAGTGTTCCATGTGTGACTCATAGGGAATAGTGTTCCATGTAGGACTCATAGGGAATAGTGTTCCATGTTGACTCATAGGGAATAGTGTTCCATGTAGGACTCATAGGGAATAGTGTTCCATGTGTGACTCATAGGGAATAGTGTTCCATGTAGGACTCATAGGCAATAGTGTTCCATGTGTGACTCATAGGGAATAGTGTTCCATGTGTGACTCATAGGGAATAGTGTTCCATGTAGGACTCATAGGGAATAGTGTTCCATGTGGACTCATAGGAATAGTGTTCCATGTGGGACTCATAGGAATAGTGTTCCATGTTTGACTCATAGGGAATAGTGTTCCATGTTTGACTCATAGGAAATAGTGTTCCATGTTTGACTCATAGGAATAGTGTTCCATGTGTGACTCATAGGGAATAGTGTTCCATGTGTGACTCATAGGGAATAGTGTTCCATGTGGACTCATAGGGAATAGTGTTCCATGTGGACTCATAGGGAATAGTGTTCCATGTTTGACTCATAGGGAATAGTGTTCCATGTTTGACTCATAGGAAATAGTGTTCCATGTTTGACTCATAGGAATAGTGTTCCATGTGTGACTCATAGGGAATAGTGTTCCATGTTTGACTCATAGGGAATAGTGTTCCATGTGTGACTCATAGGGAATAGTGTTCCATGTGTGACTCATAGGGAATAGTGTTCCATGTGTGACTCATAGGGAATAGTGTTCCATGTGTGACTCATAGGGAATAGTGTTCCATGTGTGACTCATAGGGAATAGTGTTCCATGTGTGACTCATAGGCAATAGTGTTCCATGTGTGACTCATAGGGAATAGTGTTCCATGTGGACTCATAGGGAATAGTGTTCCATGTGGACTCATAGGGAATAGTGTTCCATGTGTGACTCATAGGGAATAGTGTTCCATGTGGGACTCATAGGGAATAGTGTTCCATGTTTGACTCATAGGGAATAGTGTTCCATGTTTGACTCATAGGAAATAGTGTTCCATGTGTGACTCATAGGAATAGTGTTCCATGTGGACTCATAGGGAATAGTGTTCCATGTGTGACTCATAGGGAATAGTGTTCCATGTGGACTCATAGGGAATAGTGTTCCATGTTTGACTCATAGGGAATAGTGTTCCATGTGTTATCATAGGGAATAGTGTTCCATGTTTGACTCATAGGGAATAGTGTTCCATGTGTGACTCATAGGGAATAGTGTTCCATGTGTGACTCATAGGGAATAGTGTTCCATGTGTGACTCATAGGGAATAGTGTTCCATGTGTGACTCATAGGGAATAGTGTTCCATGTGTGACTCATAGGGAATAGTGTTCCATGTGGACTCATAGGGAATAGTGTTCCATGTGGACTCATAGGGAATAGTGTTCCATGTGTGACTCATAGGGAATAGTGTTCCATGTGTGACTCATAGGGAATAGTGTTCCATGGACTCATAGGGAATAGTGTTCCATGTGTGACTCATAGGGAATAGTGTTCCATGTGTGACTCATAGGGAATAGTGTTCCATGTGTGACTCATAGGGAATAGTGTTCCATGTGTGACTCATAGGGAATAGTGTTCCATGTGTGACTCATAGGGAATAGTGTTCCATGTAGGACTCATAGGCAATAGTGTTCCATGTGGACTCATAGGGAATAGTGTTCCATGTGGACTCATAGGGAATAGTGTTCCATGTGTGACTCATAGGGAATAGTGTTCCATGTGTGACTCATAGGGAATAGTGTTCCATGGACTCATAGGAATAGTGTTCCATGTGTGACTCATAGGGAATAGTGTTCCATGTGGACTCATAGGGAATAGTGTTCCATGTGTGACTCATAGGAATAGTGTTCCATGTGGACTCATAGGGAATAGTGTTCCATGTGTGACTCATAGGGAATAGTGTTCCATGTAGGACTCATAGGCAATAGTGTTCCATGTGTGACTCATAGGGAATAGTGTCCATGTTTGACTCATAGGGAATAGTTTTCCATGTGGAACTCATAGGGAATAGTGTTCCACGTAGGACTCATAGGGAATAGTGTTCCATGTGTGACTCATAGGGATAGTGTTCCATGTAGGACTCATAGGCAATTAGTGTTCATGTGTGACTCATAGGGAATAGTGTTCCATGTTTGACTCATAGGGAATAGTGTTTCCACGTAGGACTCATAGGGAATCAGTGTTCCATGTGTGACTCATAGGGAATAGTGTTCCATGTGTGACTCATAGGCAATAGTGTTCCATGTGTGACTCATAGGGAATAGTGTTCCATGTGTGACTCATAGGCCAATAGTGTTCCATGTGGAATCCAGAGGGAATAGTGTTCCATGTGGAACACATAGGGAATAGTGTTCCATGTGGAACACATAGGGAATAGTGTTCCATGTGGGATTCATAGGGAATAGTGTTCCATGTTTGATTATAGAAAATCGTGTTCCATGTTTTATTCATAGGAAATAGTGTTTCATGTTGGCTCATAGGCAAATAGTGTTCCATGTGTGACTCATAGGGAATAGTGTTCCATGTGTGACTCATAGGCAATAGTGTTCCATGTGGAATCCCATAGGGAATAGTGTTCCATGTGGGACTCATAGGGAATAGTGTTCCATGTTTGATGAATAGAAAATCGTGTTCCATGTTTTATTCATAGGAAATAGTGTTTCATGTTTGGCTCATAGGGAATAGTGTTCCATGTAGAAGTCATAGGGAATAGTGTTCCGTGTGTGACTCATAGGGAATAGTGTTCCATGTTTGACTCATAATGAATAGTGTTCCATGTGTTATCCATAGGGAAAAGTGTTCCATGTGGGACTCATAGGGAATAGTGTTCCACGTGTGACTCATAGGGAATAGTGTTCCATGTGTGACTCATAGGGAATAGTGTTCCAAAGGACTCATAGGCAATAGTGTTCCATGTGTGACTCATAGGGAATAGTGTTCCATGTAGGACTCATAGGGAATAGTGTTCCATGTGTGACTCATAGGGAATAGTGTTCCACGTAGGACTCATAGGGAATAGTGTTTCATGTGTGGACTCATAGGGAATAGTGTTCCATGTAGGACTCATAGGCAATAGTGTTCCATGTGTGACTCATAGGGAATAGTGTTCCATGTGTGACTCATAGGCAATAGTGTTCCATGTGGAATCCAGAGGGAATAGTGTTCCATGTGGAACACATAGGGAATAGTGTTCCATGTGGGACTCATAGGGAATAGTGTTCCATGTTTGATTAATAGAAAATCGTGTTCCATGTTTTATTCATAGGAAATAGTGTTTCATGTTTGGCTCATAGGCAATAGTGTTCCATGTGTGACTCATAGGGAATAGTGTTCCATGTGTGACTCATAGGCAATAGTGTTCCATGTGGAATCCATAGGGAATAGTGTTCCATGTGGAACACATAGGGAATAGTGTTCCATGTGGGACTCATAGGAAATAGTGTTCCATGTTTGACTCATAGGAAATCGTGTTCCATGTTTGACTCATAGGAAATAGTGTTCCATGTGTGACTCATAGGGAATAGTGTTCCATGTTTGACTCATAGGAAATAGTGTTCCATGTTTGAACTCATAGGAAATTGTGTTCCATGTTTGACTCATAGGGAATAGTGTTCCATGTGTGACTCATAGGGAATAGTGTTCCATGTGTGACTCATAGGAATAGTGTTCCATGTTTGACTCATAGGAAATAGTGTTCCATGTGTGACTCATAGGAAATAGTGTTCCATGTTTGACTCATAGGGAATAGTTTTCCATGTGGAACTCATAGGGAATAGTGTTCCATGTTTGACTCATAGGAAATAGTGTTCCATGTGTGACTCATAGGAAATAGTGTTCCATGTTTGACTCATAGGGAATAGTTTTCCATGTGGAACTCATAGGGAATAGTGTTCCATGTTTGACTCATAGGCAATAGTGTTCCATGTGTGACTCATAGGGATAGTGTTCCATGTGGAACTAATAGGGAATAGTGTTCCATGTGTGACTCATAGGGAATAGTGTTCCATGTGGAACTCATAGGGAATAGTGTTCCATGTTGAACTCATAGGGAATAGTGTTCCATGTTTGATTAATAGAAAATCGCGTTCCATGTTTTATTTATAGGAAATAGTGTTTCATGTTTGGCTCATAGGGAATAGTGTTCCATGTAGAAGTCATAGGGAATAGTGTTCCGTGTGTGACTCATAGGGAATAGTGTTCCATGTTTGACTCATAATGAATAGTGTTCCATGTGTTATCCATAGGGAAAAGTGTTCCATGTGGGGACTCATAGGGAATAGTGTTCCACGTGTGACTCATAGGGAATAGTGTTCCACGTAGGACTCATAGGGATAGTGTTCCATGTGTGACTCATAGGGAATAGTGTTCCATGTAGGACTCATAGGGAATAGTGTTCCATGTGTGACTCATAGGGAATAGTGTTCCACGTAGGACTCATAGGGAATAGTGTTCCATGTGTGACTCATAGGGAATAGTGTTCCATGTAGGACTCATAGGCAATAGTGTTCCATGTGTGACTCATAGGGAATAGTGTTCCATGTGTGACTCATAGGCAATAGTGTTCCATGTGGAATCCAGAGGGAATAGTGTTCCATGTGGAACACATAGGGAATAGTGTTCCATGTGGGACTCATAGGGAATAGTGTTCCATGTTTGATTAATAGAAAATCGTGTTCCATGTTTTATTCATAGGAAATAGTGTTTCATGTTTGGCTCATAGGCAATAGTGTTCCATGTGTGACTCATAGGCAATAGTGTTCCATGTGTGACTCATAGGCAATAGTGTTCCATGTGGAATCCATAGGGAATAGTGTTCCATGTTTGATTAATAGAAAATCGTGTTCCATGTTTTATTCATAGGAAATAGTGTTTCATGTTTGGCTCATAGGGTATAGTGTTCCATGTAGAAGTCATAGGGAATAGTGTTCCGTGTGTGACTCATAGGGAATAGTGTTCCATGTGTGACTCATAGGCAATAGTGTTCCATGTGGAATCCAGAGGGAATAGTGTTCCATGTAGAACACATAGGGAAAAGTGTTCCATGTGGGACTCATAGGAAATAGTGTTCCATGTTTGACTCATAGGAAATCGTGTTCCATGTTTGACTCATAGGAAATAGTGTTCCATGTGTGACTCATAGGGAATAGTGTTCCATGTTTGACTCATAGGAAATAGTGTTCCATGTTTGACTCATAGGAAATTGTGTTCCATGTTTGACTCATAGGGAATAGTGTTCCATGTGTGACTCATAGGGAATAGTGTTCCATGTTTGACTCATAGGAAATAGTGTTCAATGTGTGACTCATAGGAAATAGTGTTCCATGTTTGACTCATAGGGAATAGTTTTCCATGTGGAACTCATAGGGAATAGTGTTCCATGTTTGACTCATAGGAAATAGTGTTCCATGTGTGACTCATTTGAAATAGTGTTCCTTGTTTGACTCATAGGGAATAGTTTTCCATGTGTGACTCATAGGGAATAGTGTTCCATGTGTGACTCATAGGCAATAGTGTTCCATGTGGAATCCATAGGGAATAGTGTTCCATGTGTGACTCATAGGGAATAGTGTTCCACGTAGGACTCATAGGGAATAGTGTTCCATGTGTGACTCATAGGCAATAGTGTTCCATGTGTGACTCATAGGGAATAGTGTTCCATGTGTGACTCATAGGCAATAGTGTTCCATGTGGAATCCAGAGGGAATAGTGTTCCATGTAGAACACATAGGGAATAGTGTTCCATGTGGGACTCATAGGGAATAGTGTTCCATGTTTGATTAATAGAAAATTATGTTCCATGTTTTATTCATAGGAAATAGTGTTTCATGTTTGGCTCATAGGCAATAGTGTTCCATGTGTGACTCATAGGGAATAGTGTTCTGTGTGTGACTCATAGGGAATAGTGTTCCATGTAGAAGTCATAGGGAATAGTGTTCCATGTTTGACTCATAATGAATAGTGTTCCATGTGTTATCCATAGGGAAAAGTGTTCCATGTGGGACTCATAGGGAATAGAGTTCCACGTGTGACTCATAGGCAATAGTGTTCCATGTGTGACTCATAGGCAATAGTGTTCCATGTGTGACTCATAGGGAATAGTGTTCCATGTGTGACTCATAGGGAATAGTGTTCCATGTGTGACTCATAGGGAATAGTGTTCCATGTAGGACTCATAGGCAATAGTTTTCCATGTAGGACTCATAGGGAATAGTGTTCCGTGTGTGACTCATAGGGAATAGTGTAACATGTGTGACTCATAGGGAATAGTGTTCCAAAGGACTCATAGGCAATAGTGTTCCATGTGTGACTCATAGGCAATAGTGTTCCATGTGTGACTCATAGGGAATAGTGTTCCATGTGTGACTCATAGGGAATAGTGTTCCATGTGTGACTCATAGGGAATAGTGTTCCATGTGTGACTCATAGGGAATAGTGTTCCATGTAGGACTCATAGGCAATAGTTTTCCATGTAGGACTCATAGGCAATAGTTTTCCATGTAGTACTCATAGGGAATAGTGTTCCGTGTGTGACTCATAGGGAATAGTGTAACATGTGTGACTCATAGGGAATAGTGTTCCAAAGGACTCATAGGCAATAGTGTTCCATGTGTGACTCATAGGGAATAGTGTTCCATGTAGGACTCATAGGGAATAGTGTTCCATGTGTGACTCATAGGGAATAGTGTTCCACGTAGGACTCATAGGGAATAGTGTTCCATGTGTGACTCATAGGGAATAGTGTTCCATGTAGGACTCATAGGCAATAGTGTTCCATGTGTGACTCATAGGGAATAGTGTTCCATGTTTGACTCATAGGGAATAGTTTTCCATGTGGAACTCATAGGGAATAGTGTTCCACGTAGGACTCATAGGGAATAGTGTTCCATGTGTGACTCATAGGGAATAGTGTTCCATGTAGGACTCATAGGCAATAGTGTTCCATGTGTGACTCATAGGGAATAGTGTTCCATGTGTGACTTATAGGCAATAGTGTTCCATGTGGAATCCAGAGGGAATAGTGTTCCATGTGGAACACATAGGGAATAGTGTTCCATGTGGGACTCATAGGGAATAGTGTTCCATGTTTGATTAATAGAAAATCGTGTTCCATGTTTTATTCATAGGAAATAGTGTTTCATGTTTGGCTCATAGGGAATAGTGTTCCATGTAGAAGTCATAGGGAATAGTGTTCCGTGTGTGACTCATAGGGAATAGTGTTCCATGTTTGACTCATAATGAATAGTGTTCCATGTGTTATCCATAGGGAAAAGTGTTCCATGTGGGACTCATAGGGAATAGTGTTCCACGTGTGACTCATAGGCAATAGTGTTCCATGTGTGACTCATAGGCAATAGTGTTCCATGTGTGACTCATAGGGAATAGTGTTCCATGTGTGACTCATAGGGAATAGTGTTCCATGTAGGACTCATAGGCAATAGTTTTCCATGTAGGACTCATAGGGAATAGTGTTCCATGTGTGACTCATAGGGAATAGTGTTCCATGTAGGACTCATAGGCAATAGTTTTCCATGTAGGACTCATAGGGAATAGTGTTCCGTGTGTGACTCATAGGGAATAGTGTTCCATGTGTGACTCATAGGGAATAGTGTAACATGTGTGACTCATAGGGAATAGTGTTCCAAAGGACTCATAGGCAATAGTGTTCCATGTGTGACTCATAGGGAATAGTGTTCCATGTAGGACTCATAGGGAATAGCGTTCCATGTGTGACTCATAGGGAATAGTGTTCCACGTAGGACTCATAGGGAATAGTGTTCCATGTGTGACTCATAGGGAATAGTGTTCCATGTGTGACTCATAGGCAATAGTGTTCCATGTGGAATCCAGAGGGAATAGTGTTCCATGTGGAACACATAGGGAATAGTGTTCCATGTGGAACACATAGGGAATAGTGTTCCATGTGGGACTCATAGGGAATAGTGTTCCATGTTTGATTAATAGAAAATCGTGTTCCATGTTTTATTCATAGGAAATAGTGTTTCATGTTTGGCTCATAGGGAATAGTGTTCCATGTGTGACTCATAGGCAATAGTGTTCCATGTGGAATCCATAGGGAATAGTGTTCCATGTGGGACTCATAGGGAATAGTGTTCCATGTTTGATTAATAGAAAATCGTGTTCCATGTTTTATTCATAGGAAATAGTGTTTCATGTTTGGCTCATAGGGAATAGTGTTCCATGTGTGACTCATAGGCAATAGTGTTCCATGTGGAATCCATAGGGAATAGTGTTCCATGTGGGACTCATAGGGAATAGTGTTCCATGTGTGACTCATAGGCAATAGTGTTCCATGTGGAATCTATAGGGAATAGTGTTCCATGTGGAACACATAGGGAATAGTGTTCCATGTGGGACTCATAGGGAATAGTGTTCCATGTTTGATTAATAGAAAATCGTGTTCCATGTGTGACTCATAGGGAATAGTGTTCCATGTGTGACTCATAGGGAATAGTGTTCCATGTGTGACTCATAGGGAATAGTGTTCCATGTAGGACTCATAGGCAATAGTTTTCCATGTAGGACTCATAGGGAATAGTGTTCCGTGTGTGACTCATAGGGAATAGTGTAACATGTGTGACTCATAGGGAATAGTGTTCCAAAGGACTCATAGGCAATAGTGTTCCATGTGTGACTCATAGGCAATAGTGTTCCATGTGTGACTCATAGGGAATAGTGTTCCATGTGTGACTCATAGGGAATAGTGTTCCATGTGTGACTCATAGGGAATAGTGTTCCATGTAGGACTCATAGGCAATAGTTTTCCATGTAGGACTCATAGGCAATAGTTTTCCATGTAGTACTCATAGGGAATAGTGTTCCGTGTGTGACTCATAGGGAATAGTGTAACATGTGTGACTCATAGGGAATAGTGTTCCAAAGGACTCATAGGCAATAGTGTTCCATGTGTGACTCATAGGGAATAGTGTTCCATGTAGGACTCATAGGGAATAGTGTTCCATGTGTGACTCATAGGGAATAGTGTTCCACGTAGGACTCATAGGGAATAGTGTTCCATGTGTGACTCATAGGGAATAGTGTTCCATGTAGGACTCATAGGCAATAGTGTTCCATGTGTGACTCATAGGGAATAGTGTTCCATGTTTGACTCATAGGGAATAGTTTTCCATGTGGAACTCATAGGGAATAGTGTTCCACGTAGGACTCATAGGGAATAGTGTTCCATGTGTGACTCATAGGGAATAGTGTTCCATGTAGGACTCATAGGCAATAGTGTTCCATGTGTGACTCATAGGGAATAGTGTTCCATGTGTGACTTATAGGCAATAGTGTTCCATGTGGAATCCAGAGGGAATAGTGTTCCATGTGGAACACATAGGGAATAGTGTTCCATGTGGGACTCATAGGGAATAGTGTTCCATGTTTGATTAATAGAAAATCGTGTTCCATGTTTTATTCATAGGAAATAGTGTTTCATGTTTGGCTCATAGGGAATAGTGTTCCATGTAGAAGTCATAGGGAATAGTGTTCCGTGTGTGACTCATAGGGAATAGTGTTCCATGTTTGACTCATAATGAATAGTGTTCCATGTGTTATCCATAGGGAAAAGTGTTCCATGTGGGACTCATAGGGAATAGTGTTCCACGTGTGACTCATAGGCAATAGTGTTCCATGTGTGACTCATAGGCAATAGTGTTCCATGTGTGACTCATAGGGAATAGTGTTCCATGTGTGACTCATAGGGAATAGTGTTCCATGTAGGACTCATAGGCAATAGTTTTCCATGTAGGACTCATAGGGAATAGTGTTCCATGTGTGACTCATAGGGAATAGTGTTCCATGTAGGACTCATAGGCAATAGTTTTCCATGTAGGACTCATAGGGAATAGTGTTCCGTGTGTGACTCATAGGGAATAGTGTTCCATGTGTGACTCATAGGGAATAGTGTAACATGTGTGACTCATAGGGAATAGTGTTCCAAAGGACTCATAGGCAATAGTGTTCCATGTGTGACTCATAGGGAATAGTGTTCCATGTAGGACTCATAGGGAATAGCGTTCCATGTGTGACTCATAGGGAATAGTGTTCCACGTAGGACTCATAGGGAATAGTGTTCCATGTGTGACTCATAGGGAATAGTGTTCCATGTGTGACTCATAGGCAATAGTGTTCCATGTGGAATCCAGAGGGAATAGTGTTCCATGTGGAACACATAGGGAATAGTGTTCCATGTGGAACACATAGGGAATAGTGTTCCATGTGGGACTCATAGGGAATAGTGTTCCATGTTTGATTAATAGAAAATCGTGTTCCATGTTTTATTCATAGGAAATAGTGTTTCATGTTTGGCTCATAGGCAATAGTGTTCCATGTGTGACTCATAGGGAATAGTGTTCCATGTGTGACTCATAGGCAATAGTGTTCCATGTGGAATCCATAGGGAATAGTGTTCCATGTGGGACTCATAGGGAATAGTGTTCCATGTTTGATTAATAGAAAATCGTGTTCCATGTTTTATTCATAGGAAATAGTGTTTCATGTTTGGCTCATGGGGAATAGTGTTCCATGTAGAAGTCATAGGGAATAGTGTTCCATGTGTGACTCATAGGCAATAGTGTTCCATGTGTGACTCATAGGGAATAGTGTTCCATGTGTGACTCATAGGGAATAGTGTTCCATGTGTGACTCATAGGGAATAGTGTTCCATGTAGGACTCATAGGCAATAGTTTTCCATGTAGGACTCATAGGCAATAGTTTTCCATGTAGTACTCATAGGGAATAGTGTTCCGTGTGTGACTCATAGGGAATAGTGTAACATGTGTGACTCATAGGGAATAGTGTTCCAAAGGACTCATAGGCAATAGTGTTCCATGTGTGACTCATAGGGAATAGTGTTCCATGTAGGACTCATAGGGAATAGTGTTCCATGTGTGACTCATAGGGAATAGTGTTCCACGTAGGACTCATAGGGAATAGTGTTCCATGTGTGACTCATAGGGAATAGTGTTCCATGTAGGACTCATAGGCAATAGTGTTCCATGTGTGACTCATAGGGAATAGTGTTCCATGTTTGACTCATAGGGAATAGTTTTCCATGTGGAACTCATAGGGAATAGTGTTCCACGTAGGACTCATAGGGAATAGTGTTCCATGTGTGACTCATAGGGAATAGTGTTCCATGTAGGACTCATAGGCAATAGTGTTCCATGTGTGACTCATAGGGAATAGTGTTCCATGTGTGACTTATAGGCAATAGTGTTCCATGTGGAATCCAGAGGGAATAGTGTTCCATGTGGAACACATAGGGAATAGTGTTCCATGTGGGACTCATAGGGAATAGTGTTCCATGTTTGATTAATAGAAAATCGTGTTCCATGTTTTATTCATAGGAAATAGTGTTTCATGTTTGGCTCATAGGGAATAGTGTTCCATGTAGAAGTCATAGGGAATAGTGTTCCGTGTGTGACTCATAGGGAATAGTGTTCCATGTTTGACTCATAATGAATAGTGTTCCATGTGTTATCCATAGGGAATAGTGTTCCACGTGTGACTCATAGGCAATAGTGTTCCATGTGTGACTCATAGGCAATAGTGTTCCATGTGTGACTCATAGGGAATAGTGTTCCATGTGTGACTCATAGGGAATAGTGTTCCATGTAGGACTCATAGGCAATAGTTTTCCATGTAGGACTCATAGGGAATAGTGTTCCATGTGTGACTCATAGGGAATAGTGTTCCATGTAGGACTCATAGGCAATAGTTTTCCATGTAGGACTCATAGGGAATAGTGTTCCGTGTGTGACTCATAGGGAATAGTGTTCCATGTGTGACTCATAGGGAATAGTGTAACATGTGTGACTCATAGGGAATAGTGTTCCAAAGGACTCATAGGCAATAGTGTTCCATGTGTGACTCATAGGGAATAGTGTTCCATGTAGGACTCATAGGGAATAGCGTTCCATGTGTGACTCATAGGGAATAGTGTTCCACGTAGGACTCATAGGGAATAGTGTTCCATGTGTGACTCATAGGGAATAGTGTTCCATGTGTGACTCATAGGCAATAGTGTTCCATGTGGAATCCAGAGGGAATAGTGTTCCATGTGGAACACATAGGGAATAGTGTTCCATGTGGAACACATAGGGAATAGTGTTCCATGTGGGACTCATAGGGAATAGTGTTCCATGTTTGATTAATAGAAAATCGTGTTCCATGTTTTATTCATAGGAAATAGTGTTTCATGTTTGGCTCATAGGGAATAGTGTTCCATGTGTGACTCATAGGCAATAGTGTTCCATGTGGAATCCATAGGGAATAGTGTTCCATGTGGGACTCATAGGGAATAGTGTTCCATGTTTGATTAATAGAAAATCGTGTTCCATGTTTTATTCATAGGAAATAGTGTTTCATGTTTGGCTCATAGGGAATAGTGTTCCATGTGTGACTCATAGGCAATAGTGTTCCATGTGGAATCCATAGGGAATAGTGTTCCATGTGGGACTCATAGGGAATAGTGTTCCATGTGTGACTCATAGGCAATAGTGTTCCATGTGGAATCCATAGGGAATAGTGTTCCATGTGGAACACATAGGGAATAGTGTTCCATGTGGGACTCATAGGGAATAGTGTTCCATGTTTGATTAATAGAAAATCGTGTTCCATGTGTGACTCATAGGGAATAGTGTTCCATGTGTGACTCATAGGGAATAGTGTTCCATGTGTGACTCATAGGGAATAGTGTTCCATGTAGGACTCATAGGCAATAGTTTTCCATGTAGGACTCATAGGGAATAGTGTTCCGTGTGTGACTCATAGGGAATAGTGTAACATGTGTGACTCATAGGGAATAGTGTTCCAAAGGACTCATAGGCAATAGTGTTCCATGTGTGACTCATAGGCAATAGTGTTCCATGTGTGACTCATAGGGAATAGTGTTCCATGTGTGACTCATAGGGAATAGTGTTCCATGTGTGACTCATAGGGAATAGTGTTCCATGTAGGACTCATAGGCAATAGTTTTCCATGTAGGACTCATAGGCAATAGTTTTCCATGTAGTACTCATAGGGAATAGTGTTCCGTGTGTGACTCATAGGGAATAGTGTAACATGTGTGACTCATAGGGAATAGTGTTCCAAAGGACTCATAGGCAATAGTGTTCCATGTGTGACTCATAGGGAATAGTGTTCCATGTAGGACTCATAGGGAATAGTGTTCCATGTGTGACTCATAGGGAATAGTGTTCCACGTAGGACTCATAGGGAATAGTGTTCCATGTGTGACTCATAGGGAATAGTGTTCCATGTAGGACTCATAGGCAATAGTGTTCCATGTGTGACTCATAGGGAATAGTGTTCCATGTTTGACTCATAGGGAATAGTTTTCCATGTGGAACTCATAGGGAATAGTGTTCCACGTAGGACTCATAGGGAATAGTGTTCCATGTGTGACTCATAGGGAATAGTGTTCCATGTAGGACTCATAGGCAATAGTGTTCCATGTGTGACTCATAGGGAATAGTGTTCCATGTGTGACTTATAGGCAATAGTGTTCCATGTGGAATCCAGAGGGAATAGTGTTCCATGTGGAACACATAGGGAATAGTGTTCCATGTGGGACTCATAGGGAATAGTGTTCCATGTTTGATTAATAGAAAATCGTGTTCCATGTTTTATTCATAGGAAATAGTGTTTCATGTTTGGCTCATAGGGAATAGTGTTCCATGTAGAAGTCATAGGGAATAGTGTTCCGTGTGTGACTCATAGGGAATAGTGTTCCATGTTTGACTCATAATGAATAGTGTTCCATGTGTTATCCATAGGGAAAAGTGTTCCATGTGGGACTCATAGGGAATAGTGTTCCACGTGTGACTCATAGGCAATAGTGTTCCATGTGTGACTCATAGGCAATAGTGTTCCATGTGTGACTCATAGGGAATAGTGTTCCATGTGTGACTCATAGGGAATAGTGTTCCATGTAGGACTCATAGGCAATAGTTTTCCATGTAGGACTCATAGGGAATAGTGTTCCATGTGTGACTCATAGGGAATAGTGTTCCATGTAGGACTCATAGGCAATAGTTTTCCATGTAGGACTCATAGGGAATAGTGTTCCGTGTGTGACTCATAGGGAATAGTGTTCCATGTGTGACTCATAGGGAATAGTGTAACATGTGTGACTCATAGGGAATAGTGTTCCAAAGGACTCATAGGCAATAGTGTTCCATGTGTGACTCATAGGGAATAGTGTTCCATGTAGGACTCATAGGGAATAGCGTTCCATGTGTGACTCATAGGGAATAGTGTTCCACGTAGGACTCATAGGGAATAGTGTTCCATGTGTGACTCATAGGGAATAGTGTTCCATGTGTGACTCATAGGCAATAGTGTTCCATGTGGAATCCAGAGGGAATAGTGTTCCATGTGGAACACATAGGGAATAGTGTTCCATGTGGAACACATAGGGAATAGTGTTCCATGTGGGACTCATAGGGAATAGTGTTCCATGTTTGATTAATAGAAAATCGTGTTCCATGTTTTATTCATAGGAAATAGTGTTTCATGTTTGGCTCATAGGCAATAGTGTTCCATGTGTGACTCATAGGGAATAGTGTTCCATGTGTGACTCATAGGCAATAGTGTTCCATGTGGAATCCATAGGGAATAGTGTTCCATGTGGGACTCATAGGGAATAGTGTTCCATGTTTGATTAATAGAAAATCGTGTTCCATGTTTTATTCATAGGAAATAGTGTTTCATGTTTGGCTCATAGGGAATAGTGTTCCATGTAGAAGTCATAGGGAATAGTGTTCCGTGTGTGACTCATAGGCAATAGTGTTCCATGTTTGACTCATAATGAATAGTGTTCCATGTGTTATCCATAGGGAAAAGTGTTCCATGTGGGACTCATAGGGAATAGTGTTCCACGTGTGACTCATAGGGAATAGTGTTCCATGTGTGACTCATAGGGAATAGTGTTCCAAAGGACTCATAGGCAATAGTGTTCCATGTGTGACTCATAGGGAATAGTGTTCCATGTAGGACTCATAGGGAATAGTGTTCCATGTGTGACTCATAGGGAATAGTGTTCCACGTAGGACTCATAGGGAATAGTGTTCCATGTGTGACTCATAGGGAATAGTGTTCCATGTAGGACTCATAGGCAATAGTGTTCCATGTGTGACTCATAGGGAATAGTGTTCCATGTGTGACTCATAGGCAATAGTGTTCCATGTGGAATCCAGAGGGAATAGTGTTCCATGTGGAACACATAGGGAATAGTGTTCCATGTAGGACTCATAGGGAATAGTGTTCCATGTGTGACTCATAGGGAATAGTGTTCCATGTAGGACTCATAGGCAATAGTTTTCCATGTAGGACTCATAGGGAATAGTGTTCCTTGTGTGACTCATAGGGAATAGTGTTCCATGTGTGACTCATAGGGAATAGTGTTCCACGTAGGACTCATAGGGAATAGTGTTCCATGTGTGACTCATAGGGAATAGTGTTCCATGTGTGACTCATAGGGAATAGTGTTCCATGTAGGACTCATAGGCAATAGTTTTCCATGTAGGACTCATAGGGAATAGTGTTCCATGTGTGACTCATAGGGAATAGTGTTCCATGTAGGACTCATAGGCAATAGTTTTCCATGTAGGACTCATAGGGAATAGTGTTCCGTGTGTGACTCATAGGGAATAGTGTTCCATGTGTGACTTATAGGGAATAGTGTAACATGTGTGACTCATAGGGAATAGTGTTCCAAAGGACTCATAGGCAATAGTGTTCCATGTGTGACTCATAGGGAATAGTGTTCCATGTAGGACTCATAGGGAATAGCGTTCCATGTGTGACTCATAGGGAATAGTGTTCCACGTAGGACTCATAGGGAATAGTGTTCCATGTGTGACTCATAGGGAATAGTGTTCCATGTGTGACTCATAGGCAATAGTGTTCCATGTGGAATCCAGAGGGAATAGTGTTCCATGTGGAACACATAGGGAATAGTGTTCCATGTGGAACACATAGGGAATAGTGTTCCATGTGGGACTCATAGGGAATAGTGTTCCATGTTTGATTAATAGAAAATCGTGTTCCATGTTTTATTCATAGGAAATAGTGTTTCATGTTTGGCTCATAGGCAATAGTGTTCCATGTGTGACTCATAGGGAATAGTGTTCCATGTGTGACTCATAGGCAATAGTGTTCCATGTGGAATCCATAGGGAATAGTGTTCCATGTGGGACTCATAGGGAATAGTGTTCCATGTTTGATTAATAGAAAATCGTGTTCCATGTTTTATTCATAGGAAATAGTGTTTCATGTTTGGCTCATGGGGAATAGTGTTCCATGTAGAAGTCATAGGGAATAGTGTTCCGTGTGTGACTCATAGGGAATAGTGTTCCATGTTTGACTCATAATGAATAGTGTTCCATGTGTTATCCATAGGGAAAAGTGTTCCATGTGGGACTCATAGGGAATAGTGTTCCACGTGTGACTCATAGGGAATAGTGTTCCATGTGTGACTCATAGGGAATAGTGTTCCAAAGGACTCATAGGCAATAGTGTTCCATGTGTGACTCATAGGGAATAGTGTTCCATGTAGGACTCATAGGGAATAGTGTTCCATGTGTGACTCATAGGGAATAGTGTTCCACGTAGGACTCATAGGGAATAGTGTTCCATGTGTGACTCATAGGGAATAGTGTTCCATGTAGGACTCATAGGCAATAGTGTTCCATGTGTGACTCATAGGGAATAGTGTTCCATGTGTGACTCATAGGCAATAGTGTTCCATGTGGAATCCAGAGGGAATAGTGTTCCATGTGGAACACATAGGGAATAGTTTTCCATGTAGGACTCATAGGGAATAGTGTTCCATGTGTGACTCATAGGGAATAGTGTTCCATGTAGGACTCATAGGCAATAGTTTTCCATGTAGGACTCATAGGGAATAGTGTTCCGTGTGTGACTCATAGGGAATAGTGTTCCACGTGTGACTCATAGGGAATAGTGTAACATGTGTGACTCATAGGGAATAGTGTTCCAAAGGACTCATAGGCAATAGTGTTCCATGTGTGACTCATAGGGAATAGTGTTCCATGTAGGACTCATAGGGAATAGCGTTCCATGTGTGACTCATAGGGAATAGTGTTCCACGTAGGACTCATAGGGAATAGTGTTCCATGTGTGACTCATAGGGAATAGTGTTCCATGTGTGACTCATAGGCAATAGTGTTCCATGTGTGACTCATAGGGAATAGTGTTCCATGTGTGACTCATAGGCAATAGTGTTCCATGTGGAATCCAGAGGGAATAGTGTTCCATGTGGAACACATAGGGAATAGTGTTCCATGTGGAACACATAGGGAATAGTGTTCCATGTGGGACTCATAGGGAATAGTGTTCCATGTTTGATTAATAGAAAATCGTGTTCCATGTTTTATTCATAGGAAATAGTGTTTCATGTTTGGCTCATAGGCAATAGTGTTCCATGTGTGACTCATAGGGAATAGTGTTCCATGTGTGACTCATAGGCAATAGTGTTCCATGTGGAACACATAGGGAATAGTGTTCCATGTGGGACTCATAGGGAATAGTGTTCCATGTTTGATTAATAGAAAATCGTGTTCCATGTTTTATTCATAGGAAATAGTGTTTCATGTTTGGCTCATAGGGAATAGTGTTCCATGTAGAAGTCATAGGGAATAGTGTTTCGTGTTTGACTCATAGGGAATAGTGTTCCATGTTTGACTCATAATGAATAGTGTTCCATGTGTTATCCATAGGGAAAAGTGTTCCATGTGGGACTCATAGGGAATAGTGTTCCACGTGTGACTCATAGGGAATAGTGTTCCATGTGTGACTCGTAGGGAATAGTGTTCCAAAGGACTCATAGGCAATAGTGTTCCATGTGTGACTCATAGGGAATAGTGTTCCATGTAGGACTCATAGGGAATAGTGTTCCATGTGTGACTCATAGGGAATAGTGTTCCACGTAGGACTCATAGGGAATAGTGTTCCATGTGTGACTCATAGGGAATAGTGTTCCATGTAGGACTCATAGGCAATAGTGTTCCATGTGTGACTCATAGGGAATAGTGTTCCATGTGGAATCCAGAGGGAATAGTGTTCCATGTGGAACACATAGGGAATAGTGTTCCATGTGGAACACATAGGGAATAGTGTTCCATGTGGGACTCATAGGGAATAGTGTTCCATGTTTGATTAATAGAAAATCGTGTTCCATGTTTTATTCATAGGAAATAGTGTTTCATGTTTGGCTCATAGGCAATAGTGTTCCATGTGTGACTCATAGGGAATAGTGTTCCATGTGTGACTCATAGGCAATAGTGTTCCATGTGGAATCCATAGGGAATAGTGTTCCATGTGGAACACATAGGGAATAGTGTTCCATGTGGGACTCATAGGAAATAGTGTTCCATGTTTGACTCATAGGAAATCGTGTTCCATGTTTGACTCATAGGAAATAGTGTTCCATGTGTGACTCATAGGGAATAGTGTTCCATGTGTGACTCATAGGCAATAGTGTTCCATGTGGAATCCATAGGGAATAGTGTTCCATGTGGAACACATAGGGAATAGTGTTCCATGTGGGACTCATAGGGAATAGTGTTCCATGTTTGATTAATAGAAAATCGTGTTCCATGTTTTATTCATAGGAAATAGTGTTTCATGTTTGGCTCATAGGGTATAGTGTTCCATGTAGAAGTCATAGGGAATAGTGTTCCGTGTGTGACTCATAGGGAATAGTGTTCCATGTTTGACTCATAATGAATAGTGTTCCATGTGTTTTCCATAGGAAAAAGTGTTCCATGTGGGACTCATAGGAAATAGTGTTCCATGTTTGACTCATAGGAAATCGTGTTCCATGTTTGACTCATAGGAAATAGTGTTCCATGTGTGACTCATAGGGAATAGTGTTCCATGTTTGACTCATAGGAAATAGTGTTCCATGTTTGACTCATAGGAAATTGTGTTCCATGTGTTATCCATAGGGAAAAGTGTTCCATGTGGGACTCATAGGGAATAGTGTTCCACGTGTGACTCATAGGCAATAGTGTTCCATGTGTGACTCATAGGCAATAGTGTTCCATGTGTGACTCATAGGGAATAGTGTTCCATGTGTGACTCATAGGGAATAGTGTTCCATGTAGGACTCATAGGCAATAGTTTTCCATGTAGGACTCATAGGGAATAGTGTTCCGTGTGTGACTCATAGGGAATAGTGTTCCACGTGTGACTCATAGGGAATAGTGTAACATGTGTGACTCATAGGGAATAGTGTTCCAAAGGACTCATAGGCAATAGTGTTCCATGTGTGACTCATAGGGAATAGTGTTCCATGTAGGACTCATAGGGAATAGCGTTCCATGTGTGACTCATAGGGAATAGTGTTCCACGTAGGACTCATAGGGAATAGTGTTCCATGTGTGACTCATAGGGAATAGTGTTCCATGTGTGACTCATAGGCAATAGTGTTCCATGTGTGACTCATAGGGAATAGTGTTCCATGTGTGACTCATAGGCAATAGTGTTCCATGTGGAATCCAGAGGGAATAGTGTTCCATGTGGAACACATAGGGAATAGTGTTCCATGTGGAACACATAGGGAATAGTGTTCCATGTGGGACTCATAGGGAATAGTGTTCCATGTTTGATTAATAGAAAATCCTGTTCCATGTTTTATTCATAGGAAATAGTGTTTCATGTTTGGCTCATAGGCAATAGTGTTCCATGTGTGACTCATAGGGAATAGTGTTCCATGTGTGACTCATAGGCAATAGTGTTCCATGTGGAACACATAGGGAATAGTGTTCCATGTGGGACTCATAGGGAATAGTGTTCCATGTTTGATTAATAGAAAATCGTGTTCCATGTTTTATTCATAGGAAATAGTGTTTCATGTTTGGCTCATAGGGAATAGTGTTCCATGTAGAAGTCATAGGGAATAGTGTTTCGTGTTTGACTCATAGGGAATAGTGTTCCATGTTTGACTCATAATGAATAGTGTTCCATGTGTTATCCATAGGGAAAAGTGTTCCATGTGGGACTCATAGGGAATAGTGTTCCACGTGTGACTCATAGGGAATAGTGTTCCATGTGTGACTCGTAGGGAATAGTGTTCCAAAGGACTCATAGGCAATAGTGTTCCATGTGTGACTCATAGGGAATAGTGTTCCATGTAGGACTCATAGGGAATAGTGTTCCATGTGTGACTCATAGGGAATAGTGTTCCACGTAGGACTCATAGGGAATAGTGTTCCATGTGTGACTCATAGGGAATAGTGTTCCATGTAGGACTCATAGGCAATAGTGTTCCATGTGTGACTCATAGGGAATAGTGTTCCATGTGGAATCCAGAGGGAATAGTGTTCCATGTGGAACACATAGGGAATAGTGTTCCATGTGGAACACATAGGGAATAGTGTTCCATGTGGGACTCATAGGGAATAGTGTTCCATGTTTGATTAATAGAAAATCGTGTTCCATGTTTTATTCATAGGAAATAGTGTTTCATGTTTGGCTCATAGGCAATAGTGTTCCATGTGTGACTCATAGGGAATAGTGTTCCATGTGTGACTCATAGGCAATAGTGTTCCATGTGGAATCCATAGGGAATAGTGTTCCATGTGGAACACATAGGGAATAGTGTTCCATGTGGGACTCATAGGAAATAGTGTTCCATGTTTGACTCATAGGAAATCGTGTTCCATGTTTGACTCATAGGAAATAGTGTTCCATGTGTGACTCATAGGGAATAGTGTTCCATGTGTGACTCATAGGCAATAGTGTTCCATGTGGAATCCATAGGGAATAGTGTTCCATGTGGAACACATAGGGAATAGTGTTCCATGTGGGACTCATAGGGAATAGTGTTCCATGTTTGATTAATAGAAAATCGTGTTCCATGTTTTATTCATAGGAAATAGTGTTTCATGTTTGGCTCATAGGGTATAGTGTTCCATGTAGAAGTCATAGGGAATAGTGTTCCGTGTGTGACTCATAGGGAATAGTGTTCCATGTTTGACTCATAATGAATAGTGTTCCATGTGTTATCCATAGGAAAAAGTGTTCCATGTGGGACTCATAGGAAATAGTGTTCCATGTTTGACTCATAGGAAATCGTGTTCCATGTTTGACTCATAGGAAATAGTGTTCCATGTGTGACTCATAGGGAATAGTGTTCCATGTTTGACTCATAGGAAATAGTGTTCCATGTTTGACTCATAGGAAATTGTGTTCCATGTTTGACTCATAGGGAATAGTGTTCCATGTGTGACTCATAGGGAATAGTGTTCCATGTGTGACTCATAGGGAATAGTGTTCCATTTTTGACTCATAGGAAATAGTGTTCAATGTGTGACTCATAGGAAATACTGTTCCATGTTTGACTCATAGGGAATAGTTTTCCATGTGGAACTCATAGGGAATAGTGTTCCATGTTTGACTCATAGGAAATAGTGTTCCATGTGTGACTCATAGGAAATAGTGTTCCTTGTTTGACTCATAGGGAATAGTTTTCCATGTGGAACTCATAGGGAATAGTGTTCCATGTTTGACTCATAGGCAATAGTGTCCCATGTGGAACTCATAGGAAATAGTGTTCCATGTGGAACACAGCCCTAGTCTCACTTAATTCCGTAAATCATAGAAATTGATTCCGATAATTCTGACATCCCTTTTCTAATCCCTCCTCATGTCAGTGGAAACTGAGAGAGCAGAGAGGGAAAGAGAGACCAGAAGAGAGTGAGGGACATAGAAGAGGTATTTCCATCTACTGCAAGGGTTAACACTAAACTAGGTTTCCATCAAACCTCTTTACGCGAGTAAAGTAAGTCAGATAACACATTTCTTAACAGAAATGGAAACAGAAAATGTATTTGTAAACTTTCCAAACATTGACAAAACAAAATATGTTAGACAAGGTGAGATCTTTTCTTTTTCTGTCAGTTAAATCTATTAGGCAAGAAATGTTGGTGGAAACGCCCTTTATGAGCAAATATTGAACTTGGAGTCACGCATTGATATGGGTGTGTGGTCCTCCCACTACGACTCGGGGAAAGCCTGTAGTTTATCAGGCCGGAGATTTAAATAAATGATGGGCGGTAAAAGTGCACTGTGTTCAATAAATATCCAGGGTCTTATTCTGGTGTCATGATGATCGATGCTTGGCTGTCTTTTAACATACGTATCTGTCTGTTATCCATAATAACCTCATCGTCTAGGTAACCTACCTGTGCCTGCGAGCTGTTGGCTAAACCACAGCTGCAGTATACAAGGCAACATTTCTTTGTGACAAAGCCATCAGTAGAGTTGAAAATGCAATGAAAACCCATTTTTAAACTTGGATTTTTTTTTATTCGGTACCTAGGCATATAACTGCAAAAGTTATTTTTTATATCGGTCGACACGCACAGCCTTTTATCCACAACAAGTCAGTTTGATGGAAACACATATCTGGAGGGGAAAATGGGCATTTCGCTTTCATGCAGATTTTCAAATATTCACATGAAAATCTGTCACCATTTGAATGGAAACCGAGCCAGTGTCTCTGAGTCTAAAGGGATCTGAATAGTTTGTTTCAGAATGAAACATGTTTTCACTATGTCTTTCCTGTATAAAACCAGACCAGAGTGACACAGATAATGTATCTGAACATATCCTATACTACTGTCATTACAGAGCTGCTCCAGATCTCCCAAGGTGCCTTGCTGCTTCCTGTCTGTTAGGCTCTCACACCATAAGAAGGAGAGGATTGTCTTAGATTTGGCTCCTTCCTCACTTCCAAATGTACTTGTCTTCCTCCCTCTTTCTTTCTTTCTTTCTTTCTTTCTTTCTTTCTTTCTTTCTTTCTTTCTTCTTCTTTCTTTTTCAATTCTCTACTCGTCTCAGGCTCTCTCTTTAAAACACATCTCTTTTACCACTCTCGCTTTCTCTCTTTACTGCTCTCTCTTTCTCTCTTAACCACTCTCTCTTTCTCTCTTTACACTCTCTCTTTCTCTCTTTACCACTCTCTCTTTCTCTCTTTACCACTCTCTCTTTCTCTTCTTAACACTCTCTCTTTCTCTCTTTACCACTCTCTCTTTCTCTCTTTACCGCTCTCTCTTTCTCTACCACTCTCTCTTTCTCTCTTTACCGCTCTCTCTTTCTCTCTTTACCACTCTCTCTTTCTCTCTTTACCACTCTCTCTTTCTCTCTTTACCGCTCTCTCTTTCTCTCTTTACCACTCTCTCTTTCTCTCTTTACCACTCTCTCTTTCTCTCTTTACCGCTCTCTCTTTCTCTCTTTACCACTCTCTCTTTCTCTCTTTACCACTCTCTCTTTCTCTCTTTACTGCTCTCTCTTTCTCTCTTTACTGCTCTCTTTCTCTCTTTACCACTCTCTCTTTCTCTCTTTACCACTCTCTCTTTATCTCTTTACTGCTCTCTCTTTCTCTCTTTACCGCTCTCTCTTTCTCTCTTTACCACTCTCTCTTTCTCTCTTTACCACTCTCTCTTTCTCTCTTTACCACTCTCTCTTTCTCTCTTTACCACTCTCTCTTTCTCTCTTTACTGCTCTCTCTTTCTCTCCTTTCTGTCCTCTCCCCTTTCTGTCCTCTCTCCTTTCTGTCCTCTCTCCTTTCTGTCCTCTCTCCCCTTTCTGTCCTCTCTCCTTTCTGTCCTCTCTCCTTTCTGTTCTCTCTCCTTTCTGTCCTCTCTCTCCTTTCTGTCCTCTCTCCTTTCTGTCCCCTCTTTCCTTTCTGTACTCTCCCCTGTCTGTCCTCTCTCCTTTCTGTCCTCTCTCCTTTCTGTCCCCTCTCTCCTTTCTGTCCTCTCCCCTGTCTGTCCTCTCCCCTGTCTGTCCTCTCTCCTTTCTGTTCTCTCTCCTTTCTGTCCTCTCTCTCCTTTCTGTCCTCTCTCCTTTCTGTCCTCTCTCCTTTCTGTCCTCTCTCTCCTTTCTGTCCTCTCTCCTTTCTGTCCTCTCTCCTTTCTGTCCCCTCTTTCCTTTCTGTACTCTCCCCTGTCTGTCCTCTCTCCTTTCTGTCCTCTCTCCTTTCTGTCCCCTCTCTCCTTTCTGTCCTCTCCCCTGTCTGTCCTCTCCCCTGTCTGTCCTCTCTCCTTTCTGTCCTCTCTCCTTTCTGTCCTCTCTCTCCTTTCTGTCCTCTCTCTCCTTTCTGTCCTCTCCCCTGTCTGTCCTCTCTCCTTTCTGTCCTCTCTTCTTTTGCAACACTATTTCTCCGCTGTTATTGTGTGTGTGTGTGTGTGTGTGTGTGTGTGTGTGTGTGTGTGTGCGTGTGTGTGTGTGTGCTTAGCATTTCCAAATGTGTCTCTGAGGAGAGAAGAGTTTGGCAGGAAATATGAATGGCTACTCAACTCACTGCTCGGACGCCTTCCTCCTTTTTGGTCTGATAGATTTCCTCTATTTGCTGTGACTCAGGCGTCCTCCTCAATCCATTTCGTGAGATTCATTTTACGTGTTTGTTTTGATAAACAGCTTTCCAGTCTTGTGGTTTTCTAAGCTTAGCCAGTGAGTTCATTATCAAGAGGTCAACCTGCTTCAGCCAGTGTTACTCCAGTCCTCCTTGCTTGTCTCCCACGGCCACGCCACTGAACTCTCAGCACAAAGCAGAACAAAAAAAAATCCCATTCATTCAAATATTATGTAATTACTCAATGTGTTTGTGTGTGGTACAGTAGGTCCCTTCATTGAGGAGGACGGGCTCGTGATAATGGCTGTAGTGAAATGGGTGGAATGGTATCAAATAAATCAAACATGTGGTTTCCATGGTTTCCATGTGTTTGATTCCATTCCACTCGTTCCGTTCCAGCCTTTATTACGAGCCCTCCTCCCCTCAGCAGCCTCTACGGGTGTGAGTGTGTTATAAATCTGTCTGTGTGGAACAGTTTTCCCTGCCGGTTGCATCATGTCTGTCGTCCTACTGTACTCCTGATGCGTCATGTCTGTCGTCCTACTGTACACCTGTCAACACAGGAGAGTGTTGTACCGTAGCTAGCCTCTCTCTGGCAGTTTTGCCAAACGTGTCATACCACAGTTCAGCATGTTCAAACAGGTGCATTTAGACACAAAATATATCACACTGTATTACCGGAACTGTTGACCTACAGGGGGCCCAACTCTATAAGTAGACCTGATCTCAATCCACAAAAGTTGCTCCTTGTCCACTCTCTCTCAGACTATAGCTAGCTCTACTGCCCCTTTCAAAAGGTCATGTACTGTTCCATTTGGCTGTTCAGCATACATGGAAACCAGCAGGGAAATATTGAATGAAACACAGATTATAAATGATGGGGCCTTGGAAGAGGGCAGATCGATGCAGGGCGATCCTGGAAAGAGCTGTCATATGGAGGGCCCTTAATGCACTTCCTGTTTTGTCTGAGCCTTGTTCCTGTACGACTCAGCATTTTCCCCCACGTACTTTAAAGCTCAGTAAAGAGCTTTCATGTCAACCATTAGCCCCTGTCTCCTACATCGCCTATCCCCCATCCATCCATCCATCCATCCATCTATCCATCCATCCATCCATCCATCCCCCATCCATCCATCCATCCCCCATCCATCCATCCATCCATCCATCCCCCATCCATCCATCTATCCATCCATCCATCCATCCATCCATCCCCCATCCATCCATCCATCCATCCATCCATCCATCCATCCATCCATCCATCCATCCATCCATCCATCCATCCATCCATCCATCCATCCATCTATCTATCCATCCATCCACCCAGTCACTATAATTTCCAGTCCTGAGCACAAGTGAGCAACTTTAAACCTTTGTCAATCCATCCATCCACCGCCCAGCTCTGAGCTACATGAAGCTGAACCCCTCATCCATCCACCGCCCAGCTCTGAGCTACATGAAGCTGAACCCCTCATCCATCCACCGCCCAGCTCTGAGCTACAGGAAGCTGAACCCCTCATCCATCCACCGCCCAGCTCTGAGCTACAGGAAAATGAACCCCTCATCCTCAGAAAGCTACATCTTACACTCCATTTCACTGAGTACAATTTTGGCTCTACGGTATGTATGATAAACACCAAATAGAGTGTGTTGGCTGTTTAGTGATTCTGTGCCAATTGAAAGTCATACTATGATGTCTGAGGGATGGGGCTATGGGTTAATATTATGAGGGATGGGGCTATGGGTTAATACTATGAGGGATGGGGCTATGGGTTAGTACTATGAGGGATGGGGCTATGGGTTAATACTATGAGGGATGGGGCTATGGGTTAGTACTATGAGGGATGGGGCTATGGGTTAGTACTCTAATTCTCTCTTTCTTTCTCTCTCTCGGAGGACCTGAGCCCTAGGACCATGCCCCAGGATTACCTGACATGATGACTCCTTGCTGTCCCCAGTCCACCTGGCCGTGCTGCTGCTCCAGTTTAAACTGTTCTGCCTTCTTATTATTCGAACATACTGGTCATTTATGAACATTTGAACATCTTGGCCATGTTCTGTTATAATCTCCACCCGGCACAACCAGAAGAGGACTGGCCACCCCACATATGCTCTCTCTAATTCTCTCTTTTTTTCTCTCTCTCGGAGGACCTGAGCCCTAGGACCATGTCCCAGGACTACCTGACATGATGACTCCTTGCTGTCCCCAGTCCATCTGACCGTGCTGCTGCTCCAGTTTCAACTGTTCTGCCTTATTATTATACGACCATGCTGGTCATTTATGAACATTTGAACATCTTGGCCATGTTCTGTTATAATCTCCACCCGGCACAGCCAGAAGAGGACTGGCCACCCCACATAGCCTGGTTCCTCTCTAGGTTTCTTCCTAGGTTTTGGCCTTTCTAGGGAGTTTTTCCTAGCCACCGTGCTTCTACACCTGCATTGCTTGCTGTTTGGAGTTTTAGGCTGGGTTTCTGTACAGCACTTTAAGATATCAGCTGATGTACGAAGGGCTATATAAATAAATTTGATTGAATTTGATTGATTACTATGAGGGATGGGGCTATGGGTCAGTACTATGAGGGATGGGGCTATGGTTTAGTAGTATGAGGGATGGGGCTATGGGTTAATACTATGAGGGATGGGGCTATGGGTTAGTACTATGAGGGATGGGGCTATGGGTTAGTACTATGAGGGATGGGGTTATGGGATAATACAATGAGGGATGGGGCTATGAGTTAGTACTATGAGGGATGGGGATATGGGTTAGTACTATGATGGATGGGGCTATGGGGTAATACTATGAGGGATGGGGCTATGGGTTAGTACTATGAGGGATGGGGCTATGGGTTAGTACTATGAGGGATGGGGCTATGGGTTAGTACTATGAGGGTTGGGGCTATGGGGTAATACTATGAGGGATGGGGGCTATGGGTCAGTACTATGAGGGATGGGGCTATGGGATAATACTATGAGGGATGGGGCTATGGGTTAGTACTATGAGGGATGGGGCTATGGGTTAGTACTATGAGGGATGGGGATATGGGTTAGTACTATGATGGATGGGGCTATGGGTTAGTACTATGAGGGATGGGGCTATGGGTTAGTACTATGAGGGTTGGGGCTATGGGTTAGTACTATGAGGGTTGGGGCTATGGGGTAATACTATGAGGGATGGGGCTATGGGTTAGTACTATGAGGGATGGGGCTATGGGTTAGTACTATGAGGGATGGGGCTATGGGTCAGTACTATGAGGGATGGGGCTATGGGATAATAATATGAGGGATGGGGCTATGGGTTAGTACTATGAGGGATGGGGCTATGGGTTAGTACTATGAGGGATGGGGCTATGGGTTAGTACTATGAGGGATGGGGCTATGGGTCAGTACTATGAGGGATGGGGCTATGGGTTAGTACTATGAGGGATGGGGCTATGGGTTAGTACTATGAGGGATGGGGTTATGGGATAATACAATGAGGGATGGGGCTATGAGTTAGTACTATGAGGGATGGGGATATGGGTTAGTACTATGATGGATGGGGCTATGGGGTAATACTATGAGGGATGGGGCTATGGGTTAGTATTATGAGGGATGGGGCTATGGGTTAGTACTATGAGGGATGGGGCTATGGGTCAGTACTATGAGGGATGGGGCTATGGGATAATACTATGAGGGATGGGGCTATGGGTTAGTACTATGAGAGATGGGGCTATGGGTTAGTACTATGAGGGATGGGGCTATGGGTTAGTACTATGAGGGATGGGGCTATGGGTTAGTACTATGAGGGATGGGGGCTATGGGTTAGTACTATGAGGGATGGGGCTATGGGTCAGTACTATGAGGGATGGGGCTATGGGTTAGTACTATGAGGGATGGGGCTATGGGTCAGTACTATGAGGGATGGGGCTATGGGTCAGTACTATGAGGGATGGGGCTATGGGTTTAGTACTATGAGGGATGGGGCTATGGGTTAGTACTATGAGGGATGGGGCTATGGGTCAGTACTATGAGGGATGGGGCTATGGGTCAGTACTATGAGGGATGGGCTATGGGTCAGTACTATGAGGGATGGGGCTATGGGTCAGTACTATGAGGGATGGGGCTATGGGTTAGTACTATGAGGGATGGGGCTATGGGTCAGTACTATGAGGGATGGGGCTATGGGTCAGTACTATGAGGGATGGGGCTATGGGTCAGTACTATGAGGGATGGGGCTATGGGTCAGTACTATGAGGGATGGGGCTATGGGTTAGTAATATGAGGGATGGGGCTATGGGTTAGTACTATGAGGGATGGGGCTATGGGTTAGTACTATGAGGGATGGGGATATGGGTTAGTACTATGAGGGATGGGGCTATGGGTCAGTACTATGAGGGATGGGGCTATGGGTCAGTACTATGAGGGATGGGGCTATGGGTTAGTACTATGAGGGATGGGGCTATGGGTTAGTACTATGAGGGATGGGGCTATGGGTTAGTACTATGAGGGATGGGGCTATGGGTTAGTACTATGAGGGATGGGGCTATGGGTCAGTACTATGAGGGATGGGGCTATGGGTTAGTACTATGAGGGATGCGGCTATGGGTCAGTACTATGAGGGATGGGGCTATGGGTCAGTACTATGAGGGATGGGGCTATGGGTTAGTACTATGAGGGATGGGGCTATGGGTTAGTACTATGAGGGATGGGGCTATGGGTCAGTACTATGAGGGATGGGGCTATGGGTCAGTACTATGAGGGATGGGGCTATGGGTTTAATACTATGAGGGATGGGGCTATGGGTCAGTACTATGAGGATGGGGCTATGGGTCAGTACTATGAGGGATGGGGCTATGGGTTAGTACTATGAGGGATGGGGCTATGGGTTAGTACTATGAGGGATGGAAGCTATGGGTCAGTACTATGAGGGATGGGGCTATGGGATAATACAATGAGGGATGGGGCTATGGGTCAGTACTATGAGGGATGGGGCTATGGGTTAGTACTATGAGGGATGGGCTATGGGTCAGTACTATGAGGGATGGGGCTATGGGTCAGTACTATGAGGGATGGGGCTATGGGTTAGTACTATGAGGGATGGGGCTATGGGTCAGTACTATGAGGGATGGGGCTATGGGTCAGTACTATGAGGGATGGGGCTATGGGTTAGTACTATGAGGGATGGGGCTATGGGGTAATACTATGAGGGATGGGGCTATGGGTAGTACTATGAGGGATGGGGCTATGGTTTAGTACTATGAGGGATGGGGCTATGGGTTAGTACTATGAGGGATGGGGCTATGGGTCAGTACTATGAGGGATGGGGCTATGGGTTAGTACTATGATGGATGGGGCTATGGGTTAGTACTATGAGGGATGGGGCTATGGGTTAGTACTATGAGGGATGGGGCTATGGGTTAGTACTATGAGGGATGGGGCTATGGGTCAGTACTATGAGGGATGGGGCTATGGGATAATACTATGAGGGATGGGGCTATGGGTTAGTACTATGAGGGATGGGGCTATGGGTTAGTACTATGAGGGATGGGGCTATGGGTTAGTACTATGAGGGATGGGGCTATGGGTCAGTACTATGAGGGATGGGGCTATGGGTCAGTACTATGAGGGATGGGGCTATGGGTCAGTACTATGAGGGATGGGGCTATGGGTCAGTACTATGAGGGATGGGGCTATGGGTCAGTACTATGAGGGATGGGGCTATGGGTCAGTACTATGAGGGATGGGGCTATGGGTCAGTACTATGAGGGATGGGGCTATGGGTCAGTACTATGAGGGATGGGGGCTATGGGTTAATACTATGAGGGATGGGGCTATGGGTCAGTACTATGAGGGATGGGGCTATGGGATAATACTATGAGGGATGGGGCTATGGGTTAGTACTATGAGGGATGGGGCTATGGGATAATACTATGAGGGATGGGGCTATGGGTCAGTACTATGAGGGATGGGGCTATGGGTCAGTACTATGAGGGATGGGGCTATGGGTTAGTACTATGAGGGATGGGGCTATGGGTCAGTACTATGAGGGATGGGGCTATGGGATAATACTATGAGGGATGGGGCTATGGGTCAGTACTATGAGGGATGGGGCTATGGGTCAGTACTATGAGGGATGGGGCTATGGGTCAGTACTATGAGGGATGGGGCTATGGGTTAGTACTATGAGGGATGGGGCTATGGGTTAGTACTATGAGGGATGGGGCTATGGGTTAGTACTATGAGGGATGGGGCTATGGGTCAGTACTATGAGGGATGGGGCTATGGGTCAGTACTATGAGGGATGGGGCTATGGGTCAGTACTATGAGGGATGGGGCTATGGGTCAGTACTATGAGGGATGGGGCTATGGGTCAGTACTATGAGGGATGGGGCTATGGGGTAATACTATGAGGGATGGGGCTATGGGTTAGTACTATGAGGGATGGGGCTATGGTTAGTACTATGAGGGATGGGGCTATGGGTCAGTACTATGAGGGATGGGGCTATGGGTCAGTACTATGAGGGATGGGGCTATGGGTCAGTACTATGAGGGATGGGGCTATGGGTTAGTACTATGAGGGCTGGGCTATGGGTTAGTACTATGAGGGATGGGGCTATGGGTTAGTACTATGAGGGATGGGGCTATGGGTCAGTACTATGAGGGATGGGGCTATGGGATATACTATGAGGGATGGGGCTATGGGTTAGTACTATGAGGGATGGGCTATGGGTCAGTACTATGAGGGATGGGGCTATGGGTTAGTACTATGAGGGATGGGGCTATGGGTCAGTACTATGAGGGATGGGGCTATGGGTTAGTACTATGAGGGATGGGGCTATGGGTTTAGTACTATGAGGGATGGGGCTATGGGTTAGTACTATGAGGGATGGGGCTATGGGATAATACTATGAGGGATGGGGGCTATGGGTCAGTACTATGAGGGATGGGGCTATGGGTTAGTACTATGAGGGATGGGGCTATGGGTCAGTACTATGAGGGATGGGGCTATGGGTTAGTACTATGAGGGATGGGGCTATGGGTTAGTACTATGAGGGATGGGGCTATGGGATGGGGCTATGGGATAATACTATGAGGGATGGGGCTATGGGATAATACTATGAGGGATGGGGCTATGGGATAATACTATGAGGGATGGGGCTATGGGATAATACTATGAGGGATGGGGCTATGGGATAATACTATGAGGGATGGGGCTATGGGATAATACTATGAGGGATGGGGCTATGGGATAATACTATGAGGGATGGGGCTATGGGATAATACTATGAGGGATGGGGCTATGGGATAATACTATGAGGGATGGGGCTATGGGATAATACTATGAGGGATGGGGCTATGGGATAATACTATGAGGGATGGGGCTATGGGATAATACTATGAGGGATGGGGCTATGGGATAATACTATGAGGGATGGGGCTATGGGTTAGTACTATGAGGGATGGGGCTATGGGTTAGTACTATGAGGGATGGGGCTATGGGTCAGTACTATGAGGGATGGGGCTATGGGTTAGTACTATGAGGGAATGGGGCTACTGGTCAGTACTATGAGGGATGGGGCTATGGGTCAGTACTATGAGGATGGGGCTATGGGTTAGTACTATGAGGGTGGGGCTATGGGTCAGTACTATGAGGGATGGGCTATGGGTTAGTACTATGAGGGATGGGGCTATGGGTCAGTACTATGAGGGATGGGGCTATGGGTTTAGTACTATGAGGGATGGGGCTATGGGTCAGTACTATGAGGGATGGGGCTATGGGTTAGTACTATGAGGGATGGGCTATGGGTTAGTACTATGAGGGATGGGGCTATGGGTTAGTACTATGAGGGATGGGGCTATGGGTCAGTACTATGAGGGATGGGGCTATGGGTCAGTACTAAACAAGTTTTGTTTGGCGTTTATGTGGGGCACATTTACTATGAGGGATGGGGCTATGGGTTAGTACTATGAGGGATGGGGCTATGGGTTAGTAACTATGAGGGATGGGGCTATGGGTTAGTACTATGAGGGATGGGCTATGGGTCAGTACTATGAGGGATGGTGCTATGGGTTAGTACTATGAGGGATGGGGCTATGGGTTAGTACTATGAGGGATGGGGCTATGGGTTAGTACTATGAGGGATGGGGCTATGGGTTAGTACTATGAGGGATGGGGATATGGGTTAGTACTATGAGGGATGGGGCTATGGGTCAGTACTATGAGGGATGGGGGCTATGGGTCAGTACTATGAGGGATGGGGCTATGGGTCAGTACTATGAGGGATGGGGCTATGGGTCAGTACTATGAGGGATGGGGTTATGGGTTAGTACTATGAGGGATGGGGCTATGGGTCAGTAGTATGAGGGATGGGGCTATGGGTCAGTAGTATGAGGGATGGGGCTATGGGTTAGTACTATGAGGGATGGGGCTATGGGTCAGTAGTATGAGGGATGGGGCTATGGGTCAGTAGTATGAGGGATGGGGCTATGGGTTAGTACTATGAGGGATGGGGCTATGGGTCAGTAGTATGAGGGATGGGGCTATGGGTCAGTACTATGAGGGATGGGGCTATGGGTTAGTACTATGAGGGATGGGGCTATGGGTCAGTACTATGAGGGATGGGGCTATGGGTCAGTAGTATGAGGGATGGGGCTATGGGTCAGTACTATGAGGGATGGGGCTATGGGTCAGTACTATGAGGGATGGGGCTATGGGTCAGTACTATGAGGGATGGGCTATGGGTCAGTACTATGAGGGATGGGGCTATGGGTCAGTACTATGAGGGATGGGGCTATGGGTCAGTACTATGAGGGATGGGGCTATGGGTCAGTAGTATGAGGGATGGGGCTATGGGTCAGTACTATGAGGGATGGGGCTATGGGTCAGTAGTATGAGGGATGGGGCTATGGGTTAGTACTATGAGGGATGGGGCTATGGGTTAGTACTATGAGGGATGGGGCTATGGGTTAGTACTATGAGGGATGGGGATATGGGTTAGTACTATGAGGGATGGGGCTATGGGTTAGTACTATGAGGGATGGGGCTATGGGTCAGTACTATGAGGGATGGGGCTATGGGTTAGTACTATGAGGGATGGGGCTATGGGTTAGTACTATGAGGGATGGGGCTATGGGTTAGTACTATGAGGGATGGGGCTATGGGTTTGGCTGTTTATGTGGGCCACATTTACATTTTGCAATGCATTGTGTTTAAGACCCCATCACAGAATGAAGTAAACATGATCATCTCTCTGTGGTGTCAGGGATGAAGAGGTGGAGGAAGAAACGGAGAGGGGGGGAGAGAGGGCAAGGAGTGAGAGAGAGGGAGAGAGAGGTGGGAGAGAGAGAGAGGATGAAGAGAGGGAGAGGGAGGGCAAGAAGTGAGAGAGAGGGAGAGAGAGGTGGGAGAGAAAGAGAGGATAAAGAGAGGGAGAGAGAGGGAGAGAGAGGGAGGAGAGGGAGAGAGAGGGAGAGAGAGGTGGGAGAGAGAGAGAGGATGAAGAGAGGGAGAGAGGGAGAGAGGGCCATCACCTGCAGAGAGATGAACCTGGAGAAGAGTCCCCTAAGCAACCTGGTCCTGGGGCTCTGTTCACAAACACACCCCACAGAGCCCCAGGACAGCAACACAATTAGACCCAAACAAATCATGAGAAAACAAAAAGATAATTACTTGACACATTGGAAAGAATTAACAAAAAAACTGAGCAAACTAGAATGCTATTTGTGTGACAATACAGAGGCGGATGCAAGATGCAAGCAACGATGGTTTAATGAATACAGTTTACAGCAGCAACAGGACAGACAGACTGTACTCAGACGGAATCCGACCCAGGGACTAGGGCGCATCTTCCGATGATAGCGTGCTGAGAAATCCAGGGGAGTGTGTCCGGATGGGTAGGAGGGAGCACAGCAGATAATCCACACAAGGGCGGTGAGAGATGAGCACTGACACACGACACAACCTCAGAGAAGTAACAACGATCTGACAACAAGAAACACTGGTTACAGAACATATAAAGGGAAGATAAGTGATTCCAGCTGGCACAGACAATCAGGCCGAGATTGGGAACCACGCCCACACAAACACGGGAGAGAGAGAGAGAGAGAGAGAGAGAGAGAGAGAGAGAGAGAGAGAGAGAGAGAGAGAGAGAGAGAGAGAGAGAAGAGAGAAAGAGAAAGAGAAAGAGAAAGAGAAAGAGAAAGAGAAAGAGAAAGAGAAAGAGAAAGAGAGAGGGAGGCAGTGGATTCATGAACCGTGACAATACCCCCCCCCCCCTAGGAACGCCTCTTGGCGTTCCCAGGCGAATTTACCTGTCGATTGAAATCATCGATAAGGGAGTGATCCAGAATGTCCCTAGCAGGTACCCAACTTCTCTCCTCCGGGCCGTAACCCTCCCAGTCCACCAGGTACTGGAATCCGCGTCCCCTCCTTCTAGAGTCCAAAATACGATTGACAGAAAAGGTGGGTTCCCCATCAACAAGTCGTGGCGGCGGGGGAACCGGGACCGGCGGGTTAATGCGTGCCTGAAACACAGGTTTTATTTTAGACACATGAAAGGTAGGATGAATTCTCCTATACGCCGGAGGAAGCTTGAGCCGGACCGCCACCGGACTAATGATCCTGGTGACTTTGAACGGGCCGATAAATTTGGGGGCAAGCTTGTTCGAAACGGATCGGAGTGGAACGTTCTTAGTAGAAAGCCACACTCTTTGGCCAACGACGTATACCGGAGGCTTCGACCGGTGGCGATCGGCCTTAGCCTTGGTGCGCGCCCCCACCCGGAGAAGAGTCTCACGGGCTCTGCTCCATGCGTGACGGCACCTCTGGATGAAAGCGTGAGCGGAGGGAACAGTGACCTCGGACTCCGTACTGGGAAAGATAGGTGGCTGGTAACCTAAACTACACTCAAACGGAGAGAGACCCGTGGCTGCCACTGGCAACGAATTGTGAGCGTACTCAACCATAGAGAGTTGTTGACTCCAGGAAGAGGGATTCTTAGAAACCAAACATCGCAACACTCTCTCCAAATCTTGGTTGGCCCTCTCCGTTTGACCGTTGCTCTGGGGATGAAACCCTGAAGACAGGCTGACACTCGCTCCCAGTAACCTACAAAACTCTTGCCAAAACTTGGACACAAATTGGGGCCCCCTGTCAGAAACTACGTCCATCGGCAGGCCATGTAAGCGAAAGACGTGATCCACGACAGTTACCGCTGTCTCCTTGGCAGATGGTACTTTAGGCAAGGGAATAAAATGAGCCGCCTTCGAGAACCGGTCCACCACGGTCAAAACAACCGTCTTGCCCTGGGAGGGCGGGAGGGCGGTAACAAAATCTAGCGCGATGTGGGACCAGGGTCTCGAAGGGACCGACAGCGGTTGGAGTAACCCATCTGGGGGTCGATTAGAAGTCTTCCCAGTGGCACAAACCGAGCAAGCCAAGACAAAACTGTGAATGTCACGAGCCATCAGTGGCCACCAAAAGCGTTGCTTAACCAAAAAGCTAGTGCGGCCGACTCCTGGATGACACGCTACGTTGGAGCAATGCCCCCACCGAATAACATCGGACCGACACCCCTCCGGCACAAACAACCGATTAGGCGGGCAACCGGGCGGAGGCGTTACCCCTTCTAAGGCCGTTTTGACCCTCGATTCAACCTCCCATGTGAGTGTGGAGACCACTAGGGTCCCGGGTAGGATGCACTCGGGAGTGGATGGGCGTTCGGAATGGTCAAAAATGCGAGAAAGGGAATCGGGTTTGACATTCTTGGAACCCGGGCGATACGAGAGAGAGAAGTCAAAACGTCCGAAAAAGAGTGCCCACCGCGCCTGCCTGGAGTTGAGTCGCTTGGCGGTTCTGATATATTCTAAATTCTTGTGATCGGTCCAAACTATAAAAGGTACCCCCGAACCCTCTAACCAATGGCGCCACTCCTCCAGTGCTAACTTCACTGCCAACAACTCTCTGTTGCCAATGTCGTAGTTGCGTTCCGCAGGTGATAACCGATGGGAAAGGAACGCGCAAGGGTGCATCTTGTCGTCAGAAGAGGAACGTTGGGAAAGTACCGCACCTACCCCCACCTCTGAAGCGTCCACCTCCACCACGAACTGACGCGAGGGATCGGGAGCTATGAGGATGGGAGCCGAAACAAAGAGGCTCTTGAGTTTGGCGAATGCAGCCTCGGCTGTATCGGACCACCTGAACGTCACTCTGGGGGAGGTTAAGGCGGTAAGAGGAGCGACTATCTGGCTAAAGTTGCGAACGAAACGCCGGTAGAAATTGGCGAATCCCAGAAACCTCTGTAGGGCCTTACGGGAATCTGGGCTTGGCCAATCCACCACAGCCTTAACCTTGTCAGGATCCATGCGAATACCTTCAGTCGAGACGATGTAACCTAGGAATGGAACGGATTGTGCATGAAAAATGCATTTCTCCGCCTTGACAAAAAGTCCATTCTCCAACAACCTCTGAAGCACTCGTCTGACGTGCTGAACGTGTTCCTGGAGAGAAGAAGAAAAAATCTGTATGTCATCCAGGTAAACATATATGAACTGATCAATCATATCTCTCAGCACGTCATTGACGAGTGCCTGGAAAACCGCTGGGAAGTTGGATAGCCCAAAAGGCATGACCAAATATTCGAAGTGCCCTCTGGGGGTGTTAAACGCGGTCTTCCATTCGTCCCCCCCCCTTATGCGAACCAAATGATATGCATTCCGTAAATCCAACTTAGTGAACACGGATGCTCC
Source organism: Oncorhynchus kisutch (assembly GCF_002021735.2). Taxonomy (NCBI): domain Eukaryota; kingdom Metazoa; phylum Chordata; class Actinopteri; order Salmoniformes; family Salmonidae; genus Oncorhynchus; species Oncorhynchus kisutch. The sequence goes on from NC_034191.2 coordinate 7,684,114, forward strand.
CTGTAACCTTTCAAAGGCTGAGGACATCAATGGTAAGGGATAGGTATTCTTCACTGTGATGTTATTCAACCCACGGTAATCAATGCAAGGACGCAGAGAACCGTCCTTCTTCCCCACAAAGAAGAACCCCGCCCCCGCTGGAGAAGAGGAAGGACGAATGAATCCAGATGCCAGAGAATCAGAGATGTATCTCTCCATAGCCTCCCTCTCAGGAACAGAGAGTGAATATAACTTGCCTTTAGGCGGAGACTCACCTGGCAATAATTCTATTGCACAGTCATAGGGACGATGCGGAGGAAGAGAAGCAGCACGGGACTTACTGAACACCTCCTTCAGGTCGAGGTATTCAACGGGCACGTTAGACAAATCCACTGCCTCCTCTAGAAACACAGAATCAGACACAGACGAACAAGCAGACACCAAACAGGACTCAAGGCACTTGTTACTCCACATGGATATAGAGTTATGACCCCAGTCAACTCTGGGGTTGTGTTGGGTGAGCCAAGGGTGGCCGAGAACTAATGGTGCAAGGGGTGAGTCCATGAGTAGAAATGATAGTGTCTCAGTGTGATTGCCAGAAGTGATGAGTGTGATAGGTTCAGTGGTGTGAGAAATGTTGGGGAGTTCTTGACCATTGAGAGCATTGACGGATATCTTGTGCGAGAGTGAGGTGATAGGAATCTGGAGTTTGTGAGCGAGCTTGAAGTCCATGAAATTACCCTCTGCTCCTGAGTCCAGTAAGGCTTGGGTGTCGTGCGTGTGTGTGGCCCATCTTAGTCTTACCGGGAGGAGAGTAGATGATGAGGTCTTCTCTGTGGTGACACCACCCGATAGTAGCCTCATGCTTACTACCGGGCCTGATCTTTTACCGGGCAGGAGTGGATAAAGTGGCCCGCTCTACCACAGTAGAGACAGAGTCCTTGGGATCTCCGCCTCTCCCTCTCTTCCCGGGAGAGGCGAGCTCTCCCCAGCTGCATGGGTTTGTGAGCAGAGGCTGAACTGGCCGTGTTCCCGCCTCTGGCATGCCAGCCCTCCGTGTCGTTATACGGTCTGTTAGGGCATGCTCGGCGGCCAATACGACTCAGACGAGCGTCGACCCTCAAGGCTAGTTCCACTAGTCCATTTAAATTCCTGGGAAGGTCCAGAACATAAATCTCCTTCTGGATCCGGTCCTCCAGCCCATGCAGGAACATGTCCCACTGCGCCTCCTCGTTCCACTGACACTCTGCGGCCAGAGTGCGGAATTGGATGGAGTATTCCGATACTGAACGGTCTCCTTGGCGAAGGTCAGCGAGTAGTCTGGCCGCCCCTCCCTACCCGCCACGGCCCGATCGAAGACCCTTCTCATCTCCTCGGAGAGTGTCTGGAAAGAGGTGCAGCATGGGTCCTGGTTCGTCCACACCGCCATTCCCCAAAGAGCCACTTTGCCTGATAGCAGTGTGAGTACGAATGCTACCTTAGACTGTTCACGGTTGAAGGTCCGTGGCTGCAACGAGAATTGCATGGAACATCTCGTAAGAAAAGCTCTGCAATAGTCAGGATCACCTGAATAACCCTCTGGTGTCGGTAGCTGTGGCTCTAGCTGGGAATCCGGCTCTGGCGGGGCGGGTTGAACTGCCGGTGTAGGTGGCGCAGCGAGACCCCTCAGATGGTGTAATTGTTGGGTCAGCTGGGATACCTGCGTCGCAAGGGCTTGTACTGCCCGACCTGTGCTGGAGATGTTCTCCTCTTGTTGATCCATTCTCGTGATACTGCGGGAAATGAATTCGGTCAGACTCGTTGAACTCGCTGCATCCATGGTCTGGTCAGATCGTTCTGTGACAATACAGAGGCGGATGCAAGATGCAAGCAACGATGGTTTAATGAATACAGTTTACAGCAGCAACAGGACAGACAGACTGTACTCAGACGGAATCCGACCCAGGGACTAGGGCGCATCTTCCGATGATAGCGTGCTGAGAAATCCAGGGGAGTGTGTCCGGATGGGTAGGAGGGAGCACAGCAGATAATCCACA
>NC_034191.2:7698628-7774145 GCF_002021735.2 Oncorhynchus kisutch
GGAGCTGTTTTGTTAGACTCCAGTGAAGCTTTTGACATTTTTGAACATAGTCTGCTGCTGGAAAAACACATGTGTTATGGCTTTACACCCCCTGCTATATTGTGGATAAAGAGTTACCTGTCTAACAGAACACAGAGGGTGTTCTTTAATAGAAACCCATAACAGAATCCAGGTAGAATCGGGAATTCCCCAGGGCACCTGTCTAGGCCCCTTACCTTTTTAATCTTTACTAATGACATGCCACTGGCTTTGAGTAAAGCAACTGAAATGACTGCAACACTTAACAAAGAGCTGCAGACAGTTTCAGAATGGGTGGCAATAAATAAGTTAGTCCTAAATCATTTCTAAACTAAAAGCATTGTATTTGGATCAAATCGTTCACTAAACCTAAAATCTTAATTAAATATTGTACTGAATAATGTAGAAATAGAGAATGTTGAGGTGACAGAACCCTGGATTGTAAACTGTCATGGTCAAAACATTCATACGACAGTAGCTAAGATGGGACTAAGTCTGTTCATAATAAAGCACTGTTCTGCCTTCTTAACAACACTATAAACAAGGTAGGTCCTACTGGCCCTAGTTTTGGTCAGACGCCACAAAGAGGGATTTAGGAAAATAACAATTGGCTCAGAACAGGGCAGCACAGCTGGCCCTTAAATGTACACAGAGAGTTAACATTAATAATATACATATGGATCTCTCATGGCTCAAAGTGGGAGAGAGATTTGACTTCATCACTACTTGTTTTTTGGAAGAAGTGTTGACAAGCTGAATGTACCGAGCTGTCTGTTTAAACCACTAGCACACAGCTCAGACACCCATGCATACCCTACAAGACATGCCACCAGGGGTCTCTTCACAATCCCCAAGTCCGTAACAGACTGTGGGAGGCACACAGTACTACATGGAACTCTATTCCACATCAGGTAACTGATGCCAGCAGTAGAAACAGATAAAAATACCACCTCATGGAACAACGGGGACTGTGAAGTAACACATATACACCATTGGAGGCTGCTGAAGGGAGGACGGCTCATAGAAAAGGCTGGAACGGAGTCTGTGGACTGGTATCAAACACGTGGTTTTTGATGTGGTTTAAATACATGGTTTCCATGGTTCCCATGTGGTTGATTCCATTCCACAGACTCCATTCCAGACGTTATTATGAGCCGTCCTCCCCTCAGCAGCCTCCAATGGCATATACATGATGACAGGCACTCTGCTTACACGTTCACACGGATTTTGTATTGTAGATATGTCGTAGTAGAGTAGTGGCCTGAGGGCACACACTTAATGTGTTGTGAAAAGGGTTATGAAATATAATGTCATTAAATATTTTTTTTCTTGTATATAACAGCCTTAATGTTGCTGGACCCCAAGAAGAGTAGCTGCTGCCTTGACAGGAACTAATGGGGATCCATAATAAACCCCAGGATGAGTAGCTGCTGCCTTGACAGGAACTAATGAAGATCCATAATAAACCCCAAGAAGAGTAGCAGCTGCCTTGACAGGAACTAATGGGGATCCATAATAAACCCCAGGAAGAGTAGCAGCTGCCTTGACAGGAACTAATGAAGATCCATAATAAACCCCAAGAAGAGTAGCAGCTGCCTTGACAGGAACTAATGAAGATCCATAATAAACCCCAAGAAGAGTAGCAGCTGCCTTGGCAGGAACTAACAGGGATCCATAATAAACCCCAGGAAGAGTAGCTGCTGCCTTGACAGGAACTAATGAAGATCCATAATAAACCCCAGGATGAGTAGCAGCTGCCTTGACAGGAACCAATGAAGATCCATAATAAACCCCAAGAAGAGTAGCAGCTGCCTTGACAGGAACTAATGGGGATCCATAATAAACCCCAGGAAGAGTAGCTGCTGCCTTGACAGGAACTAATGAAGATCCATAATAAACCCCAGGATGAGTAGCAGCTGCCTTGACAGGAACTAATGAAGATCCATAATAAACCCCAGGATGAGTAGCTGCTGCCTTGACAGGAACTAATGGAGATCCATAATAAACCCCAGGATGAGTAGCAGCTGCCTTGACAGGAACTAATGAAGATCCATAATAAACCCCAGGATGAGTAGCTGCTGCCTTGACAGGAACTAATGAAGATCCATAATAAACCCCAGGATGAGTAGCTGCTGCCTTGGCAGGAACTAATGGAGATCCATAATAAACCCCAGGAAGAGTGGCTGCTGCCTTGGCAGGAACTAATGAAGATCCATAATAAACCCCAGGATGAGTAGCTGCTGCCTTGGTAGGAACTAATGGGGATCCATAATAAACCCCAGGAAGAGTAGCTGCTGCCTTGGCAGGAACTAATGGGGATCCATAATAAACCCCAGGATGAGTAGCTGCTGCCTTGGCAGGAACTAATGGAGATCCATAATAAACCCCAGGATGAGTAGCTGCTGCCTTGGCAGGAACTAATGGAGATCCATAATAAACCCCAGGAAGAGTAGCTGCTGCCTTGGCAGGAACTAATGGGGATCCATAATAAACCCCAGGAAGAGTAGCTGCTGCCTTGGCAGGAACTAATGGAGATCCATAATAAACCCCAGGAAGAGTAGCTGCTGCCTTGGCAGGAACTAATGGGGATCCATAATAAACCCCAGGAAGAGTAGCTGCTGCCTTGGCAGGAACTAATGGGGATCCCTAATAAACCCCAGGAAGAGTAGCTGCTGCCTTGGCAGGAACTAATGGGGATCCATAATAAACCCCAGGAAGAGTGGCTGCTGCCTTGGCAGGAACTAATGGGGATCCATAATAAACCCCCAGGAAGAGTAGCTGCTGCCTTGGTAGGAACTAATGGGGATCCACAATAAAACCCAGGAAGAATAGCTGCTGCCTTGGCAGGAACTAATGGGGATCCAAAATAAACCCCAGGAAGAGTACCTGCTGTCTTGGCAGGAACTAATGGGGATCCATAATAAACCCCAGGATGAGTAGCTGCTGCCTTGGCAGGAACTAATGGGGATCCCTAATAAACCCTCAGGAAGAGTAGCTTCTACCTTGGCAGGAACTAATGGGGATCCATAATAAACCCCAGGAAGAGTAGCTGCTGCCTTGGCAGGAACTAACGGGGATCCATAATAAACCCCAGGAAGAGTGGCTGCTGCCTTGGCAGGAACTAATGGGGATCCATAATAAACCCCAGGAAGAATAACTGCTGCCTTGGCAGGAACTAATGGGGATCCATAATAAACCCCAGGAAAAGTAGCTGCTGCCTTGGCAGGAACTAATGGGGATCCCTAATAAACCCCAGGAAGAGTAGCTGCTGCCTTGGCAGGAACTAATGGGGAATCCGTAATAAATACAAATACACATGGTGACACTTCCTAGCCTACAGAGGGGTAAGGTGTAGCTATTACCATATGGCTTACACCTGTCAAATCCTCTCAGAGCTCGATAGGGTGTAGGGCAGCATTTTGACATATCCCTCTTGAACAATATGAATGATCTGCTTCCAACCTGCCAGTATGGCCCATACATGCTCTCTACTTTCCTGTGTGCATTCCATAGCCTAAATGGGGCACGTAGGATCTTGAGTAGCTGCCAAGAATCAACATCCCACACAAGTCTGCCAGTAGCATCGACGTAGGCCTACAGTTAGCAAGTCTGAAAGTCACAGTTTTTCTAGTTCCGACTAGTAGATGAACGCAGCATTTTTTTTAAAAGGAGCTTGTCAATGAGGAGTTGGGAAGAGGAAGAAAAGAGCGCGTTTGAGGAGCCTCTTTTTTTTTTTTTTTATTCTTTTTTTTTGCAGTCGCCCCTCCCCTCAGCGAGCGTTTTATCCTATCTGGTTGCGGTCCTACTTTCTCATTCCTGCACTCTCTCGCAGTTTTACATTGTGTCCAGTGCCCAACGGAATGGTGAACTTTTACCGTAAGAGCGAACGAACCATACGGAATGTGAGAGCTGGAGACCTTTGTTGGAGACATCGAACAGGGACACCTGACGTGACAGTCTCAAGCGCCCTGCGTTCTCTTGCGTATGTAGCCTATGTTTGAAACCTGTTCTACCGCAAAAGGCTGTGGGAATGTGGGATATAAGTCAACGGTGAGTAGGCTAGTGTATGATCGACTTATATATATATTAACTGGGCTGGCTTTGCAATGTATAGCCTAGGCTATTTCTGTGCATATTATGGTTTCAAAGAGACTAGATTGACTTTGCTGAGCGATTCGTTTTTTTTTGTTCTCGGTTCGGTTTTGGTTCAGTTGTTGTTATTATTATTATTATTATTATTTTTATAAATCACTGCCAAACACGATTTTAAAACATGAAATGCTTTGTGGTTTGAATGTTGTAACATAATACATAAATGTCCCATGATGGTAGTGACTGTCCATGACTGCTGACCACTTAACCATCAGTATTTCCCATGATGGTAGTGACTGTCCATGACTGCTGACCACTTAACCATCAGTATTTCCCATGATGGTAGTGACTGTCCATGACTGCTGACCACTTAACCATCAGTATTTCCCATTACTTTAGTATTTCACATTACTAAAACATTTAAGATGTTGTGTGTATATTGTTGTTGTGTTATGTGTATATATATTACCTTTTTGTTTTATTTTAATTTATTATTTAATTCCAAATCATCATCTCATCTCTATAGAGGGGCTGCGTATGCTGTCTGACAAAATCACTATTTTAGTAGTTCTTCAAAAGTAAACAAGGCATAGTTGGTATTCAGCAATCATAAAACTATCAATCACTTTGACAACTGCTCGTTGAACGTCTCATCATTCCAAAATCACGGGCATTAATATGGAGATGGTCCCTCCTTTGTTGCTATAACAGCCTCTGCTCTTCTGGGAAGGCTTTCCACTAGATGTTGGAACATTGCTGCTATAACAGCCTCCACTCTTCTGGGAAGGCTTTTGCACTAGATGTTGGAACATTGCTGCTATAACAGCCTCCACTCTTCTGGGAAGGCTTTCCACTAGATGTTGGAACATTGCTGCGGGGACTTGCTTCCATTCAGCCATAAGAGCATTAGTGAGATCAGGTGCTGATGTTGGGTGATTAGGCCTGGCTCCAGGTCGGCGTTCCAGTTTATTCCAAAGGTGTTCGATGGGGTTGAGGTCAGGGCTCTGTGCAGGCCAGTCAAGTTCTTCCACACCGATCTCGACAAACCATTTCTGTATGAACCTCGCTTTGTACATGGGAGCACTGTCAAGCTGAAACAGGAAAGGGCATTACCCAAACTGTTGCCACAAAGTTGGAAGCACAGAATCGTCTTGAATGTCATTGTATGCTCTAGTGTTAAGATTTCCCTTCGCTGGAACTAAGGGTCCCGAACCATGAAAACCAGCCCAAGAACATTATTCCTCTTCCGCCAAACTTCACAGTTGGCACTATGAATTGGGGCAGGTAGTGTTCTCCTGGCACCCGCCAAACCCAGATTAGTCCGTCGGGACTATACTCATATCATTCAGTAATATTTATCTTCGAGTTAGTTAGTTAGTAGAGTTAGTTAGTTAGTTAGTTTTCAGATGGTGAAGCGTGATTCATCATTCCAGACAACGTGTGTCCACTGCTCCAGAGTCCAATGGTGGTGAACTTTACACCACTCCGGCCGACACTTGGCATGGTGATTTTAGCCATGGAAACCCATTTCATGAAGCTCCCAACAAACAGTTATTGTGCTGACTTCTGCTTCCGAAAGCAGCTTGGAACCTGGTAGTGAGGGTGAGCTTGTGTGGTCTACCACTTCGGGGCAGAGCCAGTGTTGCTCCTAGATGTTTCCACTTCACAATAATATCACTCACAGTTGACCAGGGAAGCTCTAGCAGGGCAGAAATGTTACGAATTGACTTTTTGGAAAGGTGGTATCGTATGACCGTGCCACGTTGAAGGTCACTGAGCTCTTCAGTAAGGGCCATTCTACTGTCAATGTTTGTCTATGGAGATTGAATGGCTGTGTGCTTGATTTCTATGCACCTGTCAGCAATGGGTGTGGCTGAACCCACTAATTTTGAAGGGGTGACCACATACTTTTGTATATATAGTGTAGCTTGTGAAGAAACTGCTCTCTCTTTATCCCCTCTTGATCGCACATTCTTATGTAGCAGGTGTTAAACACAGACCGGACTGCGCAATGGATTGTGGTTATAGTAGTTCATTATCACGTTTTCTGTGGTAAACTATGTAGAACAATGCAATGCCTGGAAACTACAACTCTCTACTACATGGTGCAGTTTGGGCATGATCGGATTTATCTCTGGAGAAACTGCAGCACAATGTGCGCATTGAGCTCACAGGGGGGGTGGGGGGGTGGAATTAGAATAAGTTGACCCACTTCGGTCAGTTAGTTGTCCTAAAACCAGGAAAAAAAATCATAAATATCTCCCTGAACTTTTTTCTTTTTTCATTACAGTAAAAGAACCCATGTTTCCCTGACAACATGACGACAGATCTGCGCCTGACGTCCCTCCTGAATGTGTCTGATCTCCACAACGTGACGCGGGGAGGATGTTCCTTGACCAGAACAGGCTTCCAGTTCTACTATCTGCCCACCGTGTACATCCTGGTGTTCGTCACCGGCCTGGTGGGGAACAGTCTGGCCATCTGGATGTTTGTCTGCCACATGAGACCCTGGAGCAGCATCTCCGTGTACATGTTTAACCTGGCTCTGGCCGACTTCTGCTACGTCCTCTCCTTGCCCTTCCTCATCTTCTACTACTTTAATAAGACCGACTGGATATTCGGGGACGTTCTCTGCCGACTGCAGAGGTTTATATTCCACGTCAATCTGTACGGCAGCATCCTGTTCCTGACCTGTATCAGTGTCCACAGGTACACAGGAGTGGTCCACCCGCTCAAGTCTCTGGGAAGGCTCAAGAAGAAGAACGCCGTGCTGACCAGCGCCCTGGTCTGGGTCGTGGTCATAGCGAGTATCTCTCCCATCCTCTACTACTCTAGGACGGGGCAGAAACGGAACGCCACCACATGTTACGACACAACCACGGAGGATGAGCTGCCGGGTTACTTTATCTATAGCATGTGTTTGACCGTGTTCGGCTTCTGTATCCCCTTCCTTCTCATCCTGGGTTGCTATGGGATGATCGTCAAGGAGCTGATCTGTAACGACATGAGCAACGCCCCGTTACGGCGTAAGTCCATCCACCTTGTGATTATCGTGCTGACCGTGTTCGCTGTGTCCTACCTGCCCTTTCACGTGATGAAGAACCTGAACATGCGAGCCCGGCTGTACTTCCAGGTCCCGGACATGTGTGCCTTCAATAACTGTGTGTACGCCACTTACCAGGTGACGCGGGGGCTGGCCAGCCTCAACAGCTGTGTGGACCCGGTCCTCTACTTCCTGGCTGGGGACACATTCAGGAGGAAGTTGTCCAGAGCTACTAAAAAACAATCCAAGAAGGGGGAGCTCCCACTGCAGTCCAAGAGTGAAGAGACGGCGCTCAACAGCCTGCCGGAGTATGTCGAGAACGGGGATGGGCAGCTTTGAGAGAGGGCAAAGGTCAAAGTCCGGGTGGTCTCTCTGAACCTCTAGGGATTTTTTTTGCTGTGAATTGGTGCTGTGGACCTTGCAGACTGTGTGTGGACTGTGTGTGCACTGTGGATAGAATGATCTGTGTGGGAATCGGACAAAGATGATGGCAACGGGGTGGTGTCTCTATAATGTCATCACTACTGTAGGTAGGTGCTGTATATTCTGAAGGTCAACTAGGTGCTCATCCATCCATAACCCAACGGAAGGAGAAGGTAATAGGTTGAGCTCCTGTAAACAATGGTCTCTTGTTCCTCTATCCAACCAACGCTGACGTTTTGTAATGGAGAGAGGGCTGTGCTAGCCACCCAGTGGCTGCATCATAATCCCTGCCGACTAGAAGTTGGACTGTAAATGGGTAGGTGAGACACCAGGGACGACTGAGATCCATTGCCTAGAGTTTGGACCTCATGACTGCTCTGTGGAGGTTAACATACAGCGACTATAATGCACTCTGCATGTTTTTAATTCTCAGACATCTACAAATGAAATTAACCCCAAAGCTGACTGCTATTCCCTTCTCACTTGTTCTCTCTCCTCATGGTTTTCCTCTGGATCCAAATTGAAACATTTTTTTTTTTTTTTCAGTTGTGATCCAAATATTTGCATCGCTAAAAATAATTTCCAAAAATACAATCTGGAAAACAATTTTTAATGCTATATTGATTGTGTAAAATGTAGCAATTACTGTCTATGACAAGGGAAACAACGTTCCCGCCTGGTTCATTGTATATAATGAACATTTTGCCCATATTCTTGATGAAGAACTTGAAACTTTTGAAACTCACTGGCTTGAGACCACAGAATTATCCAAAATTGTGCTGCTAATAGATTTATATTGTGATTTGAAGAAACCAATTTCAGAGATGAAATTATATATAAAAATTAAAAAAGTAATTCATCATAATTTCTACACACTTTTTACCTGGTTGGAGTCGTTTAAAAAAAATATTTTTTTAAATATATAAAAAAAATATATGTATGAAAAATGACTCCAGTTTGAAGTATTACAATATTCTTCATCATGACCCACTCAAAAAAACATCACACCACCCAAATTTGGGTCACGATTCACCAGTTGAGAATTGCTGTTCTATGGCGTTACTCTGTGTGACAGCTACATTAACGTCTGTGGTTTCTTTATGTGGTTCTGTTTCAGTACTGTCACTGTATCGCGTGTGGCGTGACCTGCGTCTGTCCTTGGTCTATTTATTCTACGTTAATATGAAGGGTCTATATACTAGTCTCATGTGAATAGGACACACTACAGTAATATTCTGTAATATATTTCATGTGTGTAGTGGGATTACTGTACAGTACATGGTGTCAAGCCCAGTTATGTCTTTCTTTTTAAACAAGACTCATTCAGACTGTTAAGTTATGAACCCAGTGTTATTATCAGGGAGGCAACTTACCAGTGACAAACCACGGCAGCCATCTTCTGTGACGCGTTGGAGCTGTTTTATATGCAGGTGACCGTAAGAATGAGAATGAACAGACATTCCTGTTTGGAAGCAACGTTACATGGTGTGTGTGTGCAAAGCGAGTATTAGTGTGTACACACACTAATATTGTAAAACATTTGCAAAGCGAGCGTCAACTATATCAAGTGTCATTGGCGTTGTTGAATTAAATTGGATGATGATCACCTGTGTTCTGTACACACACTAATAATGTAAAACATCTGTCTTTAAGCCACCGTTCTTAGTAGTTCGGGGGAAAATAGCTACTAGAACCCTGTAACTATGTACAATATGTTATTCTAGTTCTCTGGTCCATCGCCTTCCTAGTGGAGCCATTTTTCTGACTGTTCCTGAACTGGGCATCAACTCTAGCAGCTCCACAGATGTTTATAGTATACAGTAGTATTGTAAGTGGAACGACTGATAATTGCATGAAATGCATAAGTTACCCCCCGCCCAAACCCATATTATCGGGAGATATGTAGACCTGATGAGGAAGTGAATGATATGATCATACAGTGCCTTGCGAAAGTATTCGGCCCCCTTGAACTTTGCGACCTTTTGCCACATTTCAGGCTTCAAACATAAAGATATAAAACTGTATTTTTTGGTGAAGAATCAACAACAAGTGGGACACAATCATGAAGTGGAACGACATTTATTGGATATTTCAAACTTTTTTAACAAATCAAAAACTGTAAAATTGGGCGTGCAAAATTATTCAGCCCCTTTACTTTCAGTGCAGCAAACTCTCTCCAGAAGTTCAGTGAGGATCTCTGAATGATCCAATGTTGACCTAAATGACTAATGATGATAAATACAATCCACCTGTGTGTAATCAAGTCTCCGTATAAATGCACCTGCACTGTGATAGTCTGACAAACCCATATTATCGGGAGATATGTAGACCTGATGAGGAAGTGAATGATATGATCATATCAAGAATAATTTTGCACGCCCAATTTTTCCGTTTTTGATTTGATTTGATTTGAAATATCCAATAAATGTCGTTCCACTTCATGATTGTCCCACTTGTTGTTGATTCTTCACAAAAAATCTTTATGTTTGAAGCCTGAAATGTGGCAAAAGGTCGCAAAGTTCAAGGGGGCCGAATACTTTCGCAAGGCACTGTATATGCCTTCTATAGAGATCTGTGAGATTTGCACATTTGCTGCCCAGGTCAGGGGTTCTCATGTTGTACAGCATTTTGGGGGGTCAGTTATGAATGTGTGAATAAATTTTTTTATATAAAAACTTGTAAAAGGTTATCAGATGCATTTTGTTTTTCAATTTTTATTTTATTTTTTAAACTCAATGCCTTTCATCTACTTTGTATGTAGTGTTCTCTCCCAATTATCAATAATTCAATGGGTTGTACTGTTGTGTACTGTTGTGTTTGTGTGGATGGCGATGAAACGCCATCCTGCACAGGTCTATTCAACCCTATACGCCTGGGTCTATTCAACCCTATACGCCTGGGTCTATTCAACCCTATACTATACGCCTGGGTCTATTCAACCCTATACTATACGCCTTGGTCTATTCAACCCTATACTATACACCTTGGTCTATTCAACCCTATACTATACGCCTTGGTCTATTCAACCCTATACTATACGCCTTAGTCTATTCAACCCTATACTATACGCCTTGGTCTATTCAACCCTATACTATACGCCGGGGTCTATTCAACCCTATACTATACGCCTGGGTCTATTCAACCCTATACTATACGCCTGGGTCTATTCAACCCTATACTATACGCCTTGGTCTATTCAACCCTATACTATACGCCTTGGTCTATTCAACCCTATACTATACGCCTTGGTCTATTCAACCCTATACTATACGCCTTGGTCTATTCAACCCTATACTATACGCCTTAGTCTATTCAACCCTATACTATACGCCTTGGTCTATTCAACCCTATACTATACGCCTTGGTCTATTCAACCCTATACTATACGCCTTGGTCTATTCAACCCTATACTATACGCCTTGGTCTATTCAACCCTATACTATACGCCTGGGTCTATTCAACCCTATACTATACGCCTGGGTCTATTCAACCCTATACTATACGCCGGGGTCTATTCAACCCTATACTATACGCCTGGGTCTATTCAACCCTATACTATACGCCTGGGTCTATTCAACCCTATACTATACGCCTGGGTCTATTCAACCCTATACTATACGCCTGGGTCTATTCAACCCTATACTATACGCCTGGGTCTATTCAACCCTATACGCCTGGGTCTATTTATTTTTATTTTGTATTTTTTTTCACCTTTATTTAACAAGGTAGGCCAGTTGAGAACACCATTATTTAACCAGGTAGGCTAGTTGAGAACAAGTTCTCATTTGCAACTGCGACCTGGGCAAGATAAAGCATAGCAGTGTGAGCAGACAACAAAGAGTTACACATGGAGTAAACAATTAACAAGTCAATAACACAGTAGAAAACAAAGGGGGGGTCTATATACAATGTTTGCAAAAGGCATGAGGTAGGCAAATAATAAAATTTTTGCAGATTAACACTGGAGTGATGAATGATCAGATGGTCATGTACAGGTAGAGATATTGGTGTGCAAAAGAGCAGAAAAGTAAATAAATAAAAACAGTATGGCGATGAGGTAGGTGAAAAAGGGTGGGCTATTTACCAATAGACTATGTACAGCTGCAGCGATCGGTTAGCTGCTCAGATAGCTGATGTTTGAAGTTGGTGAGGGAGATAAAAGTCTCCAACTTCAGCGATTTTTGCAATTCGTTCCAGTCACAGGCAGCAGAGTACTGGAACGAAAGGCGGCCAAATGAGGTGTTGGCTTTAGGGATGATCAGTGAGATACACCTGCTGGAGCGCGTGCTACGGATGGGTGTTGCCATCGTGACCAGTGAGCTGAGATAAGGCGGAGCTTTACCTAGCATGGACTTGTAGATGACCTGGAGCTAGTGGGTCTGGCGACGAATATGTAGTGAGGGCCAGCCGACTAGAGCATACAAGTCGCAGTGGTGGGTGGTATAAGGTGCTTTAGTGACAAAACGGATGGCACTGTGATAGACTGCATCCAGTTTGCTGAGTAGAGTGTTGGAAGCCATTTTGTAGATGACATCGCCGAAGTCGAGGATCGGTAGGATAGTCAGTTTTACTAGGGTAAGCTTGGCGGCGTGAGTGAAGGAGGCTTTGTTGCGGAATAGAAAGCCGACTCTTGATTTGATTTTCGATTGGAGATGTTTGATATGAGTCTGGAAGGAGAGTTTGCAGTCTAGCCAGACACCTAGGTACTTATAGACGTCCACATATTCTAGGTCGGAACCATCCAGGGTGGTGATGCTAGTCGGGCATGCGGGTGCAGGCAGCGAACGGTTGAAAAGCATGCATTTGGTTTTACTAGCGTTTTAAGAGCAGTTTGAGGCCACGGAAGGAGTGTTGTATGGCATTGAAGCTTGTTTGGAGGTTAGATAGCACAGTGTCCAAAGACGGGCCGAAAGTATATAGAATGGTGTCGTCTGCGTAGAGGTGGATCAGGGAATCGCCCGCAGCAAGAGCAACATCATTGATATACACAGAGAAAAGAGTCGGCCCGAGAATTGAACCCTGTGGCACCCCCATAGAGACTGCCAGAGGACCGGACAGCATGCCCTCCGATTTGACACACTGAACTCTATCTGCAAAGTAATTGGTGAACCAGGCAAGGCAGTCATCCGAAAAACCGAGGCTACTGAGTCTGCCGATAAGAATATGGTGATTGACAGAGTCGAAAGCCTTGGCAAGGTCGATGAAGACGGCTGCACAGTACTGTCTTTTATCGATGGCGGTTATGATATCGTTTAGTACCTTGAGTGTGGCTGAGGTGCACCCATGACCGGCTCGGAAACCAGATTGCACAGCGGAGAAGGTACAGTGGGATTCGAGATGGTCAGTGACCTGTTTGTTGACTTGGCTTTCGAAGACCTTAGATAGGCAGGGCAGGATGGATATAGGTCTGTAACAGTTTGGGTCCAGGGTGTCTCCCCCTTTGAAGAGGGGGATGACTGCGGCAGCTTTCCAATCCTTGGGGATCTCAGACGATATGAAAGAGAGGTTGAACAGGCTGGTAATAGGGGTTGCGACAATGGTGGCAGATAGTTTCAGAAATAGAGGGTCCAGATTGTCAAGCCCAGCTGATTTATACGGGTCCAGGTTTTGCAGCTCTTTCAGAACATCTGCTATCTGGATTTGGGTAAAGGAGAACCTGGAGAGGCTTGGGCGAGGAGCTGCGGGGGGGGGCGGAGCTGTTGGCCGAGGTCGAAGTAGCCAGGCGGAAGGCATGGCCAGCCGTTGAGAAATGCTTGTTGAAGTTTTCGATAATCATGGATCTATCAGTGGTGACCGTGTTACCTAGCCTCAGTGCAGTGGGCAGCTGGGAGGAGGTGCTCTTGTTCTCCATGGACTTCCCAGTGTCCCAGAACTTTTTGGAGTTGGAGCTACAGGATGCAAACTTCTGCCTGAAGAAGCTGGCCTTAGCTTTCCTGACTGACTGCGTGTATTGGTTCCGGACTTCCCTGAACTGTTGCATATCACGGGGACTATTCGATGCTATTGCAGTCCGCCACAGGATGTTTTTGTGCTGGTCGAGGGCAGTCAGGTCTGGGGTGAACCAAGGGCTGTATCTGTTCTTAGTTCTGCATTTTTTGAACGGAGCATGCTTATCTAAAATGGTGAGGAAGTTACTTTTAAAGAATGACCAGGCATCCTCAACTGACGGGATGAGGTCAATGTCCTTCCAGGATACCCGGGCCAGGTCGATTAGAAAGGCCTGCTCACAGAAGTGTTTTAGGGAGCGTTTGACAGTGATGAGGGGTGGTCGTTTGACTGCGGCTCCGTAGCGGATACAGGCAATGAGGCAGTGATCGCTGAGATCCTGGTTGAAGACAGCGGAGGTGTATTTGGAGGGCCAGTTGGTCAGGATGACGTCTATGAGGGTGCCCTTGTTTACAGAGTTAGGGTTGTACCTGGTGAGTTCCTTGATGATTTGTGTGAGATTGAGGGCATCTAGCTTAGATTGTAGGACTGCCGGGGTGTTAAGCATATCCCAGTTTAGGTCACCTAACAGAACAAACTCTGAAGCTAGATGGGGGGCGATCAATTCACAAATGGTGTCCAGGGCACAGCTGGGAGCTGAGGGGGGTCGGTAGCAGGCGGCAACCGTGAGAGACTTATTTCTGGAGAGAGTAATTTTCAAAATTAGTAGTTCGAACTGTTTGGGTATGGACCTGGAAAGTATGACATTACTTTGCAGGCTATCTCTGCAGTAAACTGCAACTCCTCCCCCTTTGGCAGTTCTATCTTGACGGAAGATGTTATAGTTGGGTATGGAAATCTCTGAATTTTTGGTGGCCTTCCTGAGCCAGGATTCAGACACCGCAAGGACATCAGGGTTAGCAGAGTGTGCTAAAGCAGTGAGTAAAACAAACTTAGGGAGGAGGCTTCTGATGTTGACATGCATGAAACCAAGGCTTTTTCGATCACAGAAGTCAACAAATGAGGGTGCCTGGGGACATGCAGGGCCTGGGTTTATTTAACCCTATACTATACGCCTGGGTCTTTTTAACCCTATACGCCTGGGTCTATTTAACCCTATACTATACGCCTTGGTCTATTTAACCCTATACTATACGCCTGGGTCTATTCAACCCTATACTATACGCCTGGGTCTATTCAACCCTATACTATACGCCTGGGTCTATTCAACCCTATACTATACGCCTGGGTCTATTCAACCCTATACTATACGCCTGGGTCTATTCAACCCTATACTATACGCCTTGGTCTATTCAACCCTATACTATACGCCTTGGTCTATTCAACCCTATACTATACGCCTTGGTCTATTCAACCCTATACTATACGCCTTAGTCTATTCAACCCTATACTATACGCCTTGGTCTATTCAACCCTATACTATACGCCTTGGTCTATTCAACCCTATACTATACGCCTTGGTCTATTCAACCCTATACTATACGCCTTGGTCTATTCAACCCTATACTATACGCCTTGGTCTATTCAACCCTATACTATACGCCTTGGTCTATTCAACCCTATACTATACGCCTTGGTCTATTCAACCCTATACTATACGCCTTGGTCTATTCAACCCTATACTATACGCCTGGGTCTATTCAACCCTATACTATACGCCTGGGTCTATTCAACCCTATACTATACGCCTGGGTCCTAGAGCTCCAACACTCTCTGCAAGACTCTTGACTTTCCTTTCATAACAGGGAGAGGGGGGTGGAGGGAGGGAGTGGAGGAACGAGGGAGATGGGGTACGAGAGAGGGGGAACGAGGGAGGAATAAAGAGTGGAATCCTTTTTCTTACCCTCTTGGCGTTTCCACACACAGCCTTTGTGTGGGAGACAAAAGGACTGGAGTTATTGCTGCTGGGAGTGTTGGACTACTGTCGCCAGGACCCCAGGTTTCTGTGGTGGAACTTGGACAGGAAGCTAGTAGCTTTCACCACACTGGTCGTATGAATAGAGATGGGCTTTGATTTCTTGGCTTTGAGTGGCTAGCTGTGTGTGTGAGTGTGCAACAGGTGGTTATTGTTGCTGTGGTATTTATTTATTAATATAGAGGAGAATGTGTCTTTGTGTTTGCACATGTTTGAACTTCCAGGTGTGTACTGGACTGTGTGGTTGGCAGGGGTCTATAGTGCTCAAATAGGAAATCTTTGGGCTGGACAGACAAAAGCAGTCTTGAATCAACATGTGTTGATGCATGAAAGCCTAATGTCCTGCCAGTCTGCTTCTCCTCTTCCCCTGTCTCCTCCTCTGTCTCCTCCTCTGTCTCCTCTCCCTCCTCCTATGTCTCCTCTCCCTATGTCTCCTCTCCCAATGTCTCCTCTGTCTCCTCTCCCTCCTCCTCTGACTCCTCTTCCTTCCTTATTTGTGGCACTGTCAGCTTGCTGCTAGCTAGCCCTGGTAACAGTCAAAAGGTGAGGGTGTGGGCATGAGAGTGAGGGCAAGGTGGGAGGAGTGTGTGGGTGAGGGTAAGTTGGAGTGAGGTTGAGTGCTGAGGGTGACAGAGTACAGGTGGCAAGGTGCAACAAGGGAGGGAGAGGCATGGTGACTTGAATAACAACATTCCTCTCCAGAGGACAAACAGGCAGTCAGTGGACCCGTGCGTGCGTACGTGCACGAGCGTATGTCTCCAGAGGACAAACGGGCAGGCAGTGGACCCGTGCGTGCGTACGTGCACGAGCGTATGTCTCCAGAGGACAAACGGGCAGGCAGTGGACCCGTGCGTGCGTACGTGCACGAGCGTATGTCTCCAGAGGACAAACGGGCAGGCAGTGGACCCGTGCGTGCGTACGTGCACGAGCGTATGTCTCCAGAGGACAAACGGGCAGGCAGTGGACCCGTGCGTGTGTACGTGCACGAGCGTATGTCTCCAGAGGACAAACGGGGGGACCCCAGAGGGTAAATATGTCCTGGACAGGCCTGGTGAAATATGGGACTTTGTTCCAGCAGATATACGATGTGAGGTGGCACCACAGCGTCCCTTAAGGGGCACCCTGTCCATCTGCTGCGAACCTTGCATTTCAAGCAGAGAGCGATTTGGTTCGGATGTATCAGTGACTTCCAAACTGTTTTGAACTTTGACCCACTGAAAGTACAGTTGAACATCATCATGACCCATCTGACGCAAAACGAAACCACCCGACAGGACAGAACCACAACACACTAGTCGGACTTGACCCGCCATTTTGGGAAACGAGGAGATATAAAACAGTGAGAGGAACAGCTGGTTTGTGGCTACAGACGTTCAATTCTGTTCACTGTTGACGATCTCAACCTCTGTGTCAAACTCACTGGCTGCAGTGAGACTGAGCCAAATTGCTGAGTTGATCAATCAGATCAGAATAATATTTTCTCACCTTTTTTAAACCCCTTTGCCTCATGGATCGGCAGGTAGCCTAGTGGTTAGAGGTTGCAAGATCGAATCCCCGAACTGACAAGGTAATAATCTGTCGTTCTGCCCCTGAACAGGCAGTTAACCCACCGTTCCTAGACCAGTTAACCCACCGTTCCTAGACCAGTTAACCCACCGTTCCTAGGCCAGTTAACCCACCGTTCCTAGACCAGTTAACCCACTGTTCCTAGACCAGTTAACCCACTGTTCCTAGACCAGTTAACCCACTGTTTCTAGACCAGTTAACCCACTGTTCCTAGACCAGTTAACCCACTGTTCCTAGACCAGTTAACCCACCGTTCCTAGACCAGTTAACCCACCGTTCCTAGGCCAGTTAACCCACCGTTCCTAGACCAGTTAACCCACTGTTCCTAGACCAGTTAACCCACTGTTCCTAGACCAGTTAACCCACTGTTTCTAGACCAGTTAACCCACTGTTCCTAGACCAGTTAACCCACTGTTCCTAGACCAGTTAACCCACTGTTCCTAGACCAGTTAACCCACTGTTCCTAGACCAGTTAACCCACTGTTCCTAGACCAGTTAACCCACTGTTCCTAGACCAGTTAACCCACCGTTCCTAGACCAGTTAACCCACCGTTCCTAGGCCAGTTAACCCACCGTTCCTAGGCCAGTTAACCCACCGTTCCTAGGCCAGTTAACCCACCGTTCCTAGACCAGTTAACCCACCGTTCCTAGACCAGTTAACCCACCGTTCCTAGGCCAGTTAACCCACCGTTCCTAGGCCAGTTAACCCACCGTTCCTAGGCCAGTTAACCCACCGTTCCTAGACCAGTTAACCCACCGTTCCTAGACCAGTTAACCCACCGTTCCTAGACCAGTTAACCCACCGTTCCTAGACCAGTTAACCCACCGTTCGTAGACCAGTTAACCCACCGTTCCTAGACCATCATTGAAAATAAGAATGTGTTCTTAACTGACTTGCCTGGTGAAATAAAGGTCAAATAAATACATTTTAAAAATGGATCAATACAAGGCGCCCTGCTATTAGCCAAATAAAATACAAAATCTACATTAAAAAAGTGCCACTGTCAGTAAAATGCTGACTCATAGGAGATAGGGTCTGATGGGACTTTAAACACCTGTGTCTCATTAATCAGAATGTACCATTCCTAAACTAAACATGCTGACGCACCCGGTTTGTCTTCTGTTGTGACCTTATTTTGTATCTTGCTCCAAAAAAGGAGGGCAAACTAGGATGGAGGAAAAGTCAGAGAAGTCTGCCAGACTGCCTCAGGTTTACTTTGCTGAGCACAGTTAGGTTTGTGTGTTTGCTATTGTCTCACGTGTGTGTGTGTGTGTGTGTGTGTGTGTGTGTGTGTGTGTGTGTGTGTGTGTGTATATACTGAACAAAAAAATTCAAATTTCACTGAGTTACAGTTCATTTCAGGAAATAATTAATTTGAAATCAATTATTTATGACCTTTTATTTAACTAGGCAAGTCAGTTATGAACAAATTCTTATTACAGCTTAGGAACAGTGGGTTAACTGCCTGTTCAGGGGCAGAACGACAGATTTGTACCTTGTCAGCTCGGGGGTTTGAACTTGCAACCTTCCGGTTACGAGTCCAACGCTCTAACCACTAGGCTACCTGCCTCCTCGACACTCTAACCACTAGGCTACCCTGCCACCTCTACACTCTAACCACTAGGCTA
Source organism: Oncorhynchus kisutch (assembly GCF_002021735.2). NCBI lineage: Eukaryota > Metazoa > Chordata > Actinopteri > Salmoniformes > Salmonidae > Oncorhynchus > Oncorhynchus kisutch. Next base: position 7,717,261 of record NC_034191.2, read on the forward strand.
CCCTGCCTCCTCTACACTCTAACCACTAGGCTACCCTGCCTCCTCTACACTCTAACCACTAGGCTACCCTGCCTCCTCTACACTCTAACCACTAGGCTACCCTGCCTCCTCTACACTCTAACCACTAGGCTACCCTGCCTCCTCAAATTATGCCCTTAGCTATCACTAACAGGGACATAAACAAATGTTTGCACAAAATCTGAGAGAAATACTCTTTTTGTGCGTATGGAACATTTCTGGGATCTTTTTATTTGAGCTCACCAACACTTTACAATGTTGCGTTTATATTTTTGTTCAGGATATTTGGCCTGCTGTACCTTACACACGACACATACACTTGTCACGACACATACACTTGTCACCTGGCCTTGAAGCCACAGTGCTTGAAACCACAGAACTTGTCTCCTTTCTCTAAACCGACATTGTTGTCCTTTCATTGTCTATAGAGCCCCACAGAGGTTTTTAGTTTCACCAATAATTTTCGAAACACTTAAAAATAAGGGCTGTGTTTCATGTAGTCTTACCCTGGCGTGACGTTTTGATAACCTTGTACATCTCTCTCTGACAAGGTGACTTGTATCAATATATTCAGCTCTATTTACTCTCAGAATCAAAAATGCTAATTAGACATCATGCAAGACTACATATCCCAGCAAGTTCCTGCACGTCATCTCTAGCTGACACCTTTGCTAAACAGGTATTGTGTCAATTTAAAACTTGCGCAACACAGTTTACGGAATTGTCCATTTTAAAGACATTTTGCCAATTTAATCATTACTAAATGTAGCGAACATTAGATAGTTAATCCAGAGATTCGTACCTTTGCCTCGAGTCGGCAGCCTGTCCAGATCATCATGGCATTTGTTGTTCTTTATGTTAGCCACATTAGCAGCTAATTACCATTTCATTTGGGGGGGGGGGGGGGGGTAAATACAGGTGAATATATTGATACACTTCACCTTGTCCGAAAGAGATTTACATTGTTAGAAAAACGTCAATCCAGACTACATGAAATGCAGTCCTCATTTAAGTGTTTCACCAACTGTTGGTGAAAGAATTATTGGAACCATTTCCTTGTTTGACCATTAGGTTTTATAGGTATTATGACTCATTGTGGTACTCTGTGGACACTAGACAGTAATGTAACCCATAAGACAGTGATGGAACACCACAGGCCATGTTTTTTATTTATTTAACTAGGTAAGAACACATTCTTATTTACAATGGCGGCCTACCGGGGAACAGTGGGTTAACTGTCTTGTTCAGGGGCAGAACCACAGATTTTTTCCTTGTCAGCTCAGGGATTTGATCCAGCAACCGACAAACACAAGGCTACCTACCGCCCCGCGGTAATGACAAGCCAGAGGGTGGCCAGCTGTCATGGCTGTAATAACTTCCTGCTTCGACCCAACGTTCACAGGATGACTGACTGACTGACTGACTGACTGCCTGACTGCCTGCCTGACTGGCTGGCTGGCTGCCTGACTGACTGCCTGACTGGCTGACTGCCTGACTGGCTGACTGACTGCCTGACTGGCTGACTGACTGCCTGACTGGCTGGCTGACTGACTGCCTGACTGGCTGGCTGACTGACTGCCTGACTGGCTGGCTGACTGACTGCCTGGTTGGGATTCTGTTCAGACGTGTTCTCTGACTGTTAACTCCGACCGTTACTGGCCCTGTTCCAACACACACACACCCTGTTCCTACATACATACATACATACATACATACATACATACACACACACACACACACCCTGTTCCTACATACACACACACACACACACCCTGTTCCTACATACATACACACACACACACCCTGTTCCTACATACATACACACACACACACGCTGTTCCTACATACATACATACATACATACATACATACATACATACATACATACATACATACATACATACATACATACATACACACACACACACACACACACACACACCCTGTTCCTACATACATACACACACACACCCTGTTCCAACATACATACACACACACACACACACGCCCTGTTCCAACATACATACATACACACACACCCTGTTCCAACACACACACACATGCATACATGCACACACACACACACACACACACACACACATGCCCTGTTCCGACACACACATACACACACACACACCCTGTTCCGACACATATGCTCCCTGTCCCAACACACATATATACACACACACACACATGCCCTGTTCAAACACATATACATACATACATACATACATACACACATACACACACACACACACACACACCCTGTTCCAACACACATATATAGACACACACACACATGCCCTGTTCAAACATACATACATACATACATACACACATACACTTGGAAAATTCAGCACTTTCCCCTTCTTCCTCATTCATCTGACATTAATGGGTTGTGAAAGCTGTTTATTTGGGACACCTGCATTCAATGATATTAGATCACTGACTTATACTCTGTGCTGTGGTAGAGCCACACCCCCCTCTACTAAACTACCTCTGTCTCCTACACATGTGAGCTCAGCAGTTGAAAATCTATATATTATATTTTTTCAATTTTTTTTTTTACATGTTTATATATATATTAGTTGAAGTCTGAAGTTTACATACACTCAGGTTCTTGTTGTTAACAAACTATAGTTTTGGCAAGTCAGTTAGGACATCTACTTTGTGCATGACACAGGTAATTATTTCACTTATAATTCACTGTATCACAATTCCAGTGGGTCAGAAGTTTACATACACTAAGTTGACTATGGCTTTAAACAGCTTTGGAAAATTCCTGAAAATTGTCATGGCTTTAGAAGCTTCTGATAGGCTAATAGACATCATTTGATTCAATTGGAGGTTTACCTGTGGATGTATTTCAAGGCCTACCTTCAAACTCAGTGCCTCTTTGCGTGACGTCATGGGAAAATCAAAAAGAAATCAGCCAAGACCTCAGGGGAAAAAATGGTAGACCTCCACAAGTCTGGTTCATCCTTGGGAGCAATTTCCAAACGCCTGAAAGTACCACGCTCATCTGTACAAACAATAGTACGCAAGTATAAACACCATAGAACCAGGCGTCATACCGCTCAGGAAGGAGACATGTTCTGTCTCCTAGAGATGAACGTACTTTGGTGGGAAAAGTGCAAATCAATCCCAGAACAACAGCAAAGGACCTTGTGAAGATGCTGGAGGAAACAGGTACAAAGTATCTATATCCACAGTAGAACGAGTCCTATATCGACATAACCTGAAAGACCGCTCAGCAAGGAAGAGGCCACTGCTCCAAAACCACCGTAAAAAAAGTGCAGTTGCAAACCGTAGGCTGGCGAGGACAAAGATTGTACTTTTTGGAGAAATGTCCTCTGGTCTGATGAAACAAAAATAGACCTGTTTGGCCATAATGACCATCGTTGTGTTTGGAGGGAAAAGGGGGAGGCTTGCAAGCTGAAGAACACCAGCATCATGTTGTGGGGGTGCTTTGCTGCAGGAGAGACTGGTGCACTTCATAAAATAGATGGCATCATGAGGCAGGAAAATTATGTGGATATATTGAAGCAACATCCCAAGACATCAGCTTGGTCACAAATTGGTCTTCCAAATGGACAATGACTCCAAGCATACTTCCAAAGTTGTGGCAAAATGGCATAAGGACAACAAAGTCAAGGCATTGGCCCTGACCTCATTCCTATAGAAAATTTGTGGGCAGAACTGAAAAAGCGTGTGTGAGCAAGGAGGCCTACAAACCTGACTCAGTTACACCAGCTCTGTCAGGAGGAATGGGCCAAAATTCACCCAACTTATTGTGGGAAGCTTATGTAAGGCTACCCAAAACGTTTGACCCAAGTTAAACAATTTAAAGGCAATGCTACTAAATACTAATTGAGTGTATTTCACATTCTTAAAATAAAGTGGTGATCCTAACTGACCTAAAACAGGGATTTTTTACAAAGATTAAATGTCACGAATTTTGAAAAACTGAGTTCAAATGCATTTGGCTAAGGTGTATGTAAACTTCTGACTTCAACTGGTTGTATGTCTGTTTCTCTCTCTCCTTGCTATCAACTCTCCAGTTGTTTCATATCAGCAGAGCTGGGACCAAGTCATTGTTTTACAAGTCACAAGTAAGTCTCAAGTCTTAGCACATTCCCAAATCAAGACAAGCAAATCCGAGTCAATTCTCAAGTCAGGACCGACAAGTATCAAGTCAAGTCTCAAGTCCTAAACTTTGAGTTTCGAGTCCTAAACAAGCCATAATGTGCTCTTCACCAAATGTAATACCATTTCATATTTTTAACAAGAGTAATAGTTAGTATATTACATTTACGCAAATCATGAATGCTTTTGAAAATATATTTATTACTTTCCAAATAACCCCCCCCCCCCCCCCCATATGGTCAACATGGGTATAGGGTGAGGGAGTGGAGAGGTAAACTAGTGAAAGGGGACGAAGAGGGATCTGTTGTAAACTAGTGAAAGGGGGCGAGAAGAGGGATCTGTTGTAAACTAGTGAAAGGGGACGAGAAGAGGGATCTGTTGTAAACTAGTGATGTGCAGTCACTCTGTTATCTGTCTCTTTAGAAGAGGTATCTGTTGTAAACTAGTGAAAGGGGGCGAGGAGGGATCTGTTGTAAACTCGTGATGTACAGTCAACTCTCTGTTATCTGTCTCTTTAGCAGCAGCTGTGGTTAATTACAGGCCTGGACCACAGCCAACAAAAATACAGAACTATTAACCATGTAATCTAGCTTGACCAGGTAATAAACTCTGTCTACCTACCAGCTGCTCTGTCCTGAATATGAGAGAGACAGAGAGAGAGAGACATCTGCATACACACACACGTTTGTTTTACTATCCTTGTGGGTGCCAAACAAATGATTGCCATTTAAAAATCCTATTATCCCTAACCTAAACCCTAACTCCTAACCCTGATTCTATCCCTAAACCAAAAGCCTAAAATCGTTTTTTTCTTTGTGGGGACTGGTGGAATGTCCCCAATTCCTTGTTTTACTATCCTTGTGAGTACCTCTGGTCCTCCACAAGGATAGTAACCCCCCCCCCCCCTCAAAAATATAATACACACACACACACACAGTAAAATCGTGTAATGAGTCAAACAAATTGTCTAGTTGACAGTTATCTGAAGATGCAGTTTGACAGTGGTGGGTAAAGACAAGCACAAATACAGGTGAAACAGGTCAGGATGTGACAGAAGATGCAGTTTGACAATGGTGTGCTGGGCTGTGCTGTTGCAGGGTTTGTCATAGCACGGAGAGAGGAACTGCAGGCACGCCTAGACGTCGAGATGGGAATTGTGAGATGAGCACCGCAGCTTTGAAATGAGCTTCAACACAGGAGAGAGAGGGATGGTATGGTGGAGGGAGGGAGGGAATGAGAGCTGAACTTTAATGCAGGCGGTAGTGAGGGATGGAAAGAGGAGAGAAGATATGGTCAACATGGGTATAGGGTGAGGGAGTGGAGAGGTAAGCACTGAGGAGATGGAATAGAGACAGAGGAATGGAATGAGGAGGAGAGGAGTGGTAAGCACTGAGCAGACAGAGGAGAGGAGGAGAGACAGAGAAATGGAACGAGGAGGAGTGGAGAGGTAAGCACTGAGGAGATGGAGGAGAGACAGAGGAATGGAATGAGGAGGAGAGGAGTGGTAAGCACTGAGTTACATGCTGCAGATGGAAGAGGTCCGATGAAGCGGATGCTAAGCTACAGCTAACCCCCTGGCAAGTGTTTTTTTTCTTACATTTTCAACCTATTCCTGACTCCTGTTTTAGGCTAACCACCATAGTCCCTGTGCTCAAGAACACCACGGTAACCTGTCTAAATGACTATCGCCCCGTAGCACTCAATGTTTCTAAAGGCTGGTCATGGCTCAAATCAACACCATCATCCCAGACACCTTGGACACACTTCATCCCGGACAGCCTGACGGGCCACCCCCAGGTGGGGAGGGTAGGCAACAACACATCCCCCATGCTGACCCTCAACACGGGGGTCCCTCAGGGGTGTGTGCTTAGTCCCCTGCTGTATTTTTCTTTTCTTTTTTGTTTCTATTTATGATTGTTAATTTTTATATTTGTTTTTTAAATATATTTTATGGTATTTTATTTTTGGCCAAAAAGATGGCGCCGACAGAGAGGGCTGCTTTTATTCTAGTCCTTAGGGAACGTTGCAGTATTTTTTTACTTTTTTATGTATTTTTTGACCGGCCATTAGAAATGAATGGGTGAGAATACAATTAGTTCAGGCACATGCCCATTCATCAGATGGACACACTTCCTCTCTCAGACCCCCACATGCATGTGTGTTTGAGTGCACACACACACACACCGCACTCCCCTTCTTGGCTTCCATGGCAACCCCCATAGGAACCTTTCCCCAATAGAATATTTTCCCCACGGGAACCACAACGTTCTCACAAACGATCGCAACTTTGTTTCAATAATATATAGAACTTTTCTCACAGCTCTGGTATATAAAGCTTTTTTTGAGGCCTTGCACACAATTTATTCTGTGGCAGCACAGTAACCAAACAAAATATACTGTACTTGATCATATCTTTGATCATGACACTGGTGAGGAGGAGAGAGTCCTTGTTGAACTTTGTCACAAAGTAGTCTGTGATAATTAGCATTATGTTTCCTCTGATGATTTGTTTTGGTCAAAATAATCTCTACATTATACTTTTGTAAAATTCAAAAACAAGTTGCTACAGGCCATAAATAGCAACTATAAGTTAACTTGTAATGTTCACAAGAACTTAAGCTGATAAAAGTATCTGACACAGCATTAGGTGATAAAATACATATTATTATGGATTTATAATCAGCTATATTGGGTCGGTCATTTTGCACCGAGAACGCATCATTAATGAACATGAAACGAACACAACAGGAGGGTTAACTAAGCAAATTTGAGAACAAGGCTACCTAGATTCTACCAGCACTATTGACTGTAAGCACTTGCGCTGGAAAAACACTTTATCACTTCCCTGATGCTTGCCTTTGTCCCTCGCCCACCCTCCTTTCGGCAAATCTGACCACGACTCCATTTTGCTCATCCCTTCCTATAGGCAGAAACTCAAACAGTATGTACCCATGCTAAGGACTATTCAACGCTGGTCTGACCAATCGGAATCCACACTTCAAGATTGTTTTGATAACGCGGACTGGGATATGTTCAGGGTAGCCTCAGAGAATAATATCGACTATACGCTGATTCGGTGTGTGAGTTTATAAGGAAGTGTATGGGAGATGTTGTCCCCACTGTGACTACTAAAATCTACCCTAACCAGAAACTGTGGACGGATGGCAGCATTCGTGCAAAACTGAAAGTGCGAACCACCGCATTTAACCATGGAAAGATGGCTGGGAATATGGCCGAATGCAAACAGTGTAGTTATACAAGGCAATCAAACAAGCTAAGTGTCAATATAGAGACAAAGTGGAGTCGCAATTCAAAGGTTCAGACACGAGACAAATGTGGCATGGTCTACAGACAATTACGGACTACCTCTCACTCAACGTCAACAAAACAAAGGAGATGATCGTGGACTTCAGGTAACAGCAGAGGGAGCACCCCCCTATCAACATCGACGGGACCAAAGTGGAGAAGGTGGAAAGTTTTAAAAAGGAAAACCAGCCACGTCACGTACACCGACATCTTGCTTCCAGACGAACTGAACGCCTTCTTTGCCTGCTTTGAGAATAATACAGTGCCACCGACGCGGCCCGCTACCAAGGACTTTGGGTTATCTTTCTCTGCATCCTCAGAGCATGCGCAGTGTTTTCAGACATATTCGATCTCTCCCTATCCCAGTCTGCAGTCCCCACATGCTTCAAGATGGCCACCATTGTTACTGTACCCAAGAAGGAAAGGGTAACTGAACTAAATAACTATCGCACCGTAGCGCTCACTTCTGTCACAATGAAGTGCTTTGAGAGACTAATCAAGGATTATATCACCTCCACCTTACATGTCACCCTAGACCAACTTCAATTTGCTTACCACCCCAATAGGTCCACAGACGAAGCAATCGCCATCACACTGCACGCTGCCCTATACTATCTTGACAAGAGGAATAACTATGTAAGAATGCTGTTCATTGACTACAGCTCAGCATTGAACACCATAGTACCCTCCAAGCTCATCATCAAGCTGGAGGCCCTGGGTCTGAACCCCGACCTGTGCAACTGGGTCCTGGACTTTGAAGGGCCGTTCCCAGGTGGTGAAGGTAGAAAACAACATCTCCACTTCGCTGGTCCTCAACACTGGGGCCCCACAAGGGTCCGTGTTCAGCCCTCTCCTGTACTCCATGTTCACCCATGATTGCGTGGCCAGGCACGCCTCCAACTCAATCATAAAGTTTGCAGACGACACAGCAGTAGTAGGCTTGATTACCAACAACGGCAAGACAGGCTAAAGGGAGGAGGTAAGGGCACTCAGAGTGTGGTGTCAGAAAAACAACCTCTCACTCAATGTCAACAAAACAAAGGAGATGATCGTGGATTTCAGGAAACAGCAGAGGGAGCACCCCCTATCCACATCAATGGGACAGCAGTGGAGAAGTTGGAAAGTTTTACGTTCCTGGGCGTACACATTACGGAATAAGGCAGGGCAACAGTGCCTCTTAAACCTCAAGAGGCTGAAGAAATGTAGCTTGTCACCTACAACCCTCACAAACTTTTACAGATGCACAATTGAGAGCATCCTGCCGGGCTGTATTACCACTTGGTACGGCAACTGCACCGCCCAGAACCGCAAGGCTCTCCAGAGGGTGGTGCGGTCTGCACAACGCACCACCTGGGGCAAACTCCTTGGCCTAAATGACACCCACAGCACCTGATGTCACAGGAAGGCCAAAAGATCATTTAAGGACAATGACCACCTGAGCCACGGCCTGTTCATCCCGGCTACCATCCAGAAGGCGAGGTCAGAACCATCCAGAACCATCTCTGCAGCAAGATTCTCTGGTCTGATGAAACCAAGATTAAACTCTTTTGCCTGAATGCCATGCGTAATGTCTGGAGGAAACCTGTCATCATCCCTACGGTGAAGCACAGTGGTGGCAGCATCATGCTGTGGGGATGTTTTTCAGCGGCTGGGACTGGGAGACTAGTCAGAATCGAGGCAAAGATGAACGGAGCAAAGTGCAGAGAGATCCTTGTTGAAAACCTGCTCCAGAGCACTCAGGACCTCAGACTGGGGCGACGGTTCACCTTCCAACACAGAACAACGACACTAAGCACACAGCCAAGACAGTGCAGGATTGGGTTCGGGACGAGTCCCTGAATGTCCTTGAGTGGCCCAGCCAGAGGCCAGAGTTGAACATGATCAAACATCTCTGGAGGGACCTGAAAATAGCTGTGCAGCAATGCTCCCCATCCAACCTGACAGAGATGAGAGGATCTACAGAGAAGAATGGGAGAAACTCCCCAAATACAGATGTGCCAAACTTGTAGCGTCATACCCAAGAAGACTTGAGGCTGTAATCACTGCCAAAGGTGCTTCAGCAAAGTACTCAGTAAAGGGTCTGAATACTTATGTAAATGTGATTCTCTCCATTTTCTATGGTTTATTCATTTGCAATAATTTAAAAAAAATATGTTCTTTTTCATTATGGGGTATTGTGTGTAATGTAGATTGATGAATAATCCATTTTAGAATAAGGCTGTAACATAACAAAATGTGGAAAAAGACAAGGGGTCTGAATAGTTTCCAATTGGCACTGTATATGTACACCTCTTCGTCGATTACCTCGTACCCCTGAACATCGACTCGGCTCTGATACCCTGTATATTCTATCCCTCTGCATTGTTGAGACGGTCCTGTCAGTAAGACTTGCACTGTTAGTCTACTCTTGTTGTTTTACAATGCATGTGACTAATTACATTTTGATTTGATTTGATTTGAAGTTGGCTGCAGCGTCAAGGTGAGGGAGGGTCCAATGAGTGTGTCTCTGTGATTAGTGACTTGGGTACGCCAGGCGAAGACACAGAGGCGCTTCTACCACTCCTCTACCCCTCCAGCCCAACAGACCACCCCAACTCTCTCTCACACACACACACACACACATACACACACACACACATACACACACACATACATACACATACACACACACACACACACACACACACACACACACACACACACACACACACACACACACACACACACACACACACATATATATACACACTGTCTGCCTTCAGTCTGATCATGAGTCTCGTCTAAATAACCTTTTCAGGGAGTAATTCAGTCATTAATTAATGAAGACGCTGGCACCCAAGGTAACACACACAGACACACACACACACCCCTCCTTCTGGTGGCATTTAGAAGCATTCTAAGCATCTGTCACTGCCTCATCTATCTGGTGTGTGTGTGTAGGGGGGGGGGGGGGGGGGGGTTACCTTGGGTGCCAGCGTCTTCATTAATTAATGACTGAATTACTCCCTGAAAAGGTTATTTAGACGAGACTCATGATCAGACTGAAGGCAGACTGTGTGTGTGTGTGTGTGTGTGTGTGTGTGTGTGTGTGTGTGTGTGTGTGTGTGTGTGTGTGTGTGTGTGTGTGTGTGTGTGTGTGTGTGTGTGTGTGTGTGTGTGTGTGTGTGTGTGTGTGTGTGTGTGTGTGTGTGTGTGTGTGTGTGTGTGTGTGTGTGTGTGAGAGAGAGAGAGAGAACAGGGAGTGGAGCAGAACTACACAGTCATGTCTCACTGACCGAAACAGAAAAGAGGGAGTGAAAGAGAGATGTGGTTCATGAAAAAAAAGAGAAGTGATCTTGTTTCAACTAGACAATTCGCTAATGTTGACTCAGAATCATGCCACGAATCTCTGTAACGGACAAGAACTTCAAATTTGACTTGTCGGTTTTTGTTTTTGAGGTCAACTTAATAGTTTTGTTTAATAAACAGGCTCTAAAGCTTGTCTCTTCCTACAGGCTGAATGGTATCAGGATGCTGTGTTGCTGTGCTGGGAACACTAAACAGCTGCTCTTGTATGAGTTCATTCTGCAGGGATAGAGCTGCTCAGTACTCAACCCATAGGGTCGGCTATGCTTGTTGGTCTAACACATTACCCCCCCTGTACCGTTACCTGTGCATATGTACCTGTGTGTATTTGTGTGGTAGAGAGATTAGCAGAAGTAGAAGAAAAAGGGGGAAACTTCCATCTGACAACCTTGAAAATTGGCCAAAACAATGGCCAACCACCTGAATGCAGAAGTTTGGAAGCCAGAGGTGCTGAGTGCTACTGGCCAGTACTGTAGTTGGAGGGAGCTGGAGTGTTCTGGGCTGAGTTCTACTGGCCAGTACTGTAGTTGGAGGGACTTGTAGTGTTCTGGGCTGAGTTCTACTGGCCAGTACTGTAGTTGGAGGGAGCTGGAGTGTTCTGGGCTGAGTTCTACTGGCCAGTACTGTAGTTGGAGGGAAATGGAGTGTTCTGGGCTGAGTTCTACTGGCCAGTACTGTAGTTGGAAGGAGCTGGAGTGTTCTGGGCTGAGTTCTACTGGCCAGTACTGTAGTTGGAGGGACTTGTAGTGTTCTGGGCTGAGTTCTACTGGCCAGTACTGTAGTTGGAGGGAGCTGGAGTGTTCTGGGCTGAGTTCTACTGGCCAGTACTGTAGTTGGAGGGAAATGGAGTGTTCTGGGCTGAGTTCTACTGGCCAGTACTGTAGTTGGAGGGAGCTGGAGTGTTCTGGGCTGAGTTCTACTGGCCAGTACTGTAGTTGGAAGGAGCTGGAGTGTTCTGGGCTGAGGTCTACTGGCCAGTACTGTAGTTGGAAGGAGCTGGAGTGTTCTGGGCTGAGTTCTACTGGCCAGTACTGTAGTTGGAAGGAGCTGGAGTGTTCTGGGCTGAGGTCTACTGGCCAGTACTGTAGTTGGAAGGAGCTGGAGTGTTCTGGGCTGAGTTCTACTGGCCAGTACTGTAGTTGGAGGGAGCTGGAGTGTTCTGGGCTGAGTTCTACTGGCCAGTACTGTAGTTGGAAGGAGCTGGAGTGTTCTGGGCTGAGGTCTACTGGCCAGTACTGTAGTTGGAGGGAGCTGGAGTGTTCTGGGCTGAGGTTCTACTGGCCAGTACTGTAGTTGGAGGGAAATGGAGTGTTCTGGGCTGAGTTCTACTGGCCAGTACTGTAGTTGGAAGGAGCTGGAGTGTTCTGGGCTGACTTCTACTGGCCAGTACTGTAGTTGGAAGGAGCTGGAGTGTTCTGGGCTGAGTTCTACTGGCCAGTACTGTAGTTGGAGGGACTTGTAGTGTTCTGGGCTGAGTTCTACTGGCCAGTACTGTAGTTGGAGGGAAATGGAGTGTTCTGGGCTGAGTTCTACTGGCCAGTACTGTAGTTGGAGGGAGCTGGAGTGTTCTGGGCTGAGTTCTACTGGCCAGTACTGTAGTTGGAAGGAGCTGGAGTGTTCTGGGCTGAGTTCTACTGGCCAGTACTGTAGTTGGAGGGAGCTGGAGTGTTCTGGGCTGAGTTCTACTGGCCAGTACTGTAGTTGGAAGGAGCTGGAGTGTTCTGGGCTGAGGTCTACTGGCCAGTACTGTAGTTGGAGGGAGCTGGAGTGTTCTGGGCTGAGGTTCTACTGGCCAGTACTGTAGTTGGAGGGAAATGGAGTGTTCTGGGCTGAGTTCTACTGGCCAGTACTGTAGTTGGAAGGAGCTGGAGTGTTCTGGGCTGACTTCTACTGGCCAGTACTGTAGTTGGAAGGAGCTGGAGTGTTCTGGGCTGAGTTCTACTGGCCAGTACTGTAGTTGGAGGGACTTGTAGTGTTCTGGGCTGAGTTCTACTGGCCAGTACTGTAGTTGGAGGGAGCTGGAGTGTTCTAAATGGAGTTCCAAATCAAATCAAATCAAATGTATTTATATAGCCCTTCGTACATCAGCTGATATCTCAAAGTGCTCTACAGAAACCCAGCCTAAAACCCCAAACAGCAAGCAATGCAGGTGTAGAAGCACGGTGGCTAGGAAAAACTCCCTAGAAAGGCCAAAACCTAGGAAGAAACCTAGAGAGGAACCAGGCTATGTAGTTGCAGAGGGAGGTGTTCAGTCCCAGGATCAGCTGAGTGATGAGCTTTGAGGGCTCTATGGTGTTGAACCCTGAGCTGTAGCCAGTGAATAGCATTCTCACAAAGGTTCCTTTTATCCAGCTGGTAAAGAGCAGTGTGGAGTCCAATAGAGATTGCATCATCTGTGGATCTGTTGGGGCTGTATGCAAATTTGAGTGGGTCTAGGGTTTTGTGGTCTTGATGTGAGCCATGACCAGCCTTTAAAAGCATTTCACGGCTACAGACGTGAGTGCTACGGATCGGTAGTCATTTTAGGCAGGTTACCTTAGTCCCTGTGCCAAAAAACACTATGGTGGTCTGCTTGAAACATGTTGGTATTACAGACTCAGACAGGGAGAGGTTGAAAATGTCAGTGAAGACACTTATCAGTTGATCAGCGCATGTTCGGAGTACACGTCCTGGTAATTCGTCTGGCCCAGCGTTCTTGTGAATCTTGACCTGTTTTTAAGGTCCTACTCACATCGGCTGCGGCGATTGTGAAAGAAAGCGAAGGTAGCTGAGCTAAATGACTATCGCCCGTAGCACTCACTTCCATCATCATTAAGTGCTTTGACAGACTAGCCAAGGACCATATCACCTCCACCCTACCTGACACCCAAGACCCACTCCAATTTGCTTACCGCTCCAATACGTCCACAGACAACGCAATCGCAACCACACTGCACACTGCCCTATCCCATCTGGACAAGAGGAATACCTATGTAAGAATGCTGTTCATCGACTACAGCTCATCATTTAACACCATAGTAACCTCCAAACTCATCATTAAGCTGGAGGCCCTGGGTCTCGACCCCGCCCTGTGCAACTGGGTCCTAGATTTCCTGATGGGCCGCCCCCAGGTGGTGAGGGTAGGTAACAACATCTACACCCCGCTGATCCTCAACACTGGGGCCCAACAAGGGGGTGTTCTCAGCCCTCTCCTGTACTCCCTGTTCACCCATGACTGCGTGGCCACACACGCCTCCAACTCAATCATCGAGTTTGCAGACGACACTATCAACAACGACGAGACGGACTACAGGGAGGAGGTGAGGGCCCTCGGAGTGTGGTGTCAGGAAAATAACCTCACACTCAATGTCAACAAAACAAAGGAGGTGATCGTGGACTTCAGGAAACAGCAGAGGGAACACCCCCCTATCCACATCGATGGGACAGTAGTGGAGAGGGTAGTAAGTTTTAAGTTCCTTGGCATACACATCACAGACAAACTGAATTGGTCCACTCACACAGACCGCATCGTGAAGAAGGTGCAGCAGCGCCTCTTCTACCTCAGAAGGCTGAAGAAATTTGGCTTGTCACCAAAAACATTCACAAACTTTTACAGATGCACAATCGAGATCATCCTGTCGGGCTGTATCACCGCCTGGTACGGCAACTGCTCCGCCCACAACCGTAAGGCTCTCCAGAGGGTAGTGAGGTCTGCGGGACACCTACACCACCGTCTGTAGGACACCTACACCACCCGATGTCATAGGAAGGCCAAAAAGATCATCAAGGACAACAACCACCCAAGCCACTGCCTGTTCACCCCGCTATCATCCAGAAGGCGAGGTCAGTACAGGTGCATCAAAGCAGGGACCGAGAGACTGAAAAACAGCTTCTATCTCAAGGCCATCAGACTGTTAAACAGCCACCACTAACATTGAGTGGCTGCTGCCAACATACTGACTCATCTCCAGCCACTTTAGTAATGAAAAATTGATGTAACAAATATATCACTAGCCACTTTAAACTATGCCACTTTGTTTACATACCCTACATTACTCATCTCATATGTATATGCAGTACTATATACCATCTACTGCATCTTGCCTATGCCTTTCTGTACCATCACTCATTCATATATCTTTATGTACATATTCTTATTCATTCCTTTACACTTGTGTCTATGAGGTAGTTGTTGTGAAATTGTTAGGTTCGATAACTTGTTAGATATTACTGTATTACTGCATGGTCGGAACTAGAAACACAAGCATTTCGCTACACTCGCATTAATATCTGCTAACCATGTGTATGTGACCAATAACATTTGATTTGATTTGATCACATAGTCGCCCGGATCAGTTGATGCTCTCATATACGTTTCAGTGTTACTTGCCTCGAAGCGAGCATAGAAGCTACTTAGTTTGTCTGTTAGGCTTGTGTCACTGGGCAGCTCTCGGCTGTTCTTCCCTTTGTATTCTGTAAACATTTGCAAGCCCTGCCACATCCGACGAGGTAACTAGTACAGGTAATAGCCCTGTATTGACGCTTTGTCTGTTTGATGGTTCGTCGCAGGGCATAGCAGGATTTCTTATAAGCTTCCTGGTTAGAGTCCCGCTCATTGAATGTGGCAGCTCTATCCTTTAGCGCAGTGTGAATGTTGCCTGTAATCCATGGCTTCTGGATGGGGTATGTACTGTACGTACAGTCACTGTGGGGACGACGTCCTCGATGCACTTCATGATAAAGCCAGTGACTGATGTGATGTACTTCTCAATGCCATCGGAAGAGTCTCTGCTAATTCATTACAGTTACTGGTTACCTGTTCAAAATTCTAATCAGTAGGGTAACTTTTGGATTACCCAAACTCAGTTACGTAATCTGATTACATTCAGTTACCTTTGGATTACTTTCCCCTTAAAAAGCATTAGAAGAAGACAAAAAGGATCCATCAAACACATTTGGTGTGTCATCATAGTGATCTCTGATTGGTGGTCATCATTTTATGTGTCGACATAGTGGTCTCTGATTGGTGGTCATCATTTTGTGTGTCAACATAGTGGTCTCTGATTGGTGGACATCATTTGGTGTGTCATCATAGTGATCTCTGATTGGTTCTCATCATTTGGTGTGTCATCATAGTGATCTCTGATTGGTGGTCATCATTTGGTGTGTCATCATAGTGATCTCTGATTGGTGGTCATCATTTGGTGTGTCATCATAGTGATCTCTGATTGGTGGACATCATTTGGTGTGTCATCATAGTGATCTCTGATTGGTGGTCATCATTTGGTGTGTCAACATAGTGGTCTCTGATTGGTGGTCATCATTTGGTGTGTCATCATAGTGGTCTGTGACTTGCGGCCAGACTAGCTCAGGTGGAACTAACTTAAACTTGCCCCTTTCTTCAACTCTGAAATGAACGCCATTGAGAAACATCCTTTCTGAATGTAAAAGTAATCCAATAAGTGTTTCAGTGTTCCGGATTTTCATTTATTATGTTACGTCTAGTCTATGAGACTGGCGTGGTACTTTCCAAACACTTTCAGTATAACAGCCGACGCGTGTCTGTCAGAACTTTACTTGACCAGCTTGTCTATAATCTTTCTTATTCTCAACTGACAGACAGATATCAGCAATTGCAGTTGCAAAATAATGATGAATTACAGGTCTACTCAGGGTGGCAGCAGGTAGACTGGCGTAAGGCGAGGTCATGTGTAGTGACATAACACATCTGGTATCTGTGAGACAACCTCGCCCACTGATGTGACAGGAAACAGATTCTGGAAGATTCTTCAGCTCCAGCCTTCAAATGCAGGGTGTTTCCCCTCCAGGCCAAACACTAAAGAGGGCTACATTGCTCCAATACAAATAGAATTAGATACCTGTGAGGGTGTCTGTATCTCTTGCACTACCGGTAACCAGGATACTGAACAGACACAGAAACTGAGATCAAAGCTCGACATGGCTCTCCTGCTGATGATAGGAGTGATGAAAAAACACATGTCTCCTTCACACAGTTTCTAACAAACCTGGCAGGCAAGTTTTTTTAGTCTGTGAGAGTGTGTCAAATTAAATCACTTTTTATTGGTCTGGCACATTAAGTATTTTGCAGACCGCCGGGTGAAATTCATCATGACAGTAATACAGTAACAATACAACAGTAATACAGTAACAATACTTCAGTAACAATACAACAGTAACAATACAACAGTAATACAGTAACAATACAGCAGTAATACAGTAACAATACAACAGTAATACAGTAACAATACAACAGTAACAATACAACAGTAATACAGTAACAATACAACAGTAACAATACAACAGTAACAATACAACAGTAATACAGTAACAATACAACAGTAACAATACAACAGTAACACAGTAACAATACAACAGTAATACAGTAACAATACAACAGTAATACAGTAACAATACAACAGTAATACAGTAACAATACAACAGTAACAATACAACAGTAATACAGTAACAATACAACAGTAACAATACAACAGTAACAATACAACAGTAATACAGTAACAATACAACAGTAACAATACAACAATACAACAGTAACAATACAACAGTAATACAGTAACAATACAACAGTAACAATACAACAGTAACAATACAACAGTAACAATACAACAGTAATACAGTAATACAGTAACAATACAACAGTAATACAGTAACAAAACAACAGTAATACAGTAACAATACAACAGTAACAATACAACAGTAATACAGTAACAATACAACAGTAATACAGTAACAATACAACATCAAACATGAAAATCACCCAGAATTTAAAGGAAATATAGAAATATTAGAACATGCAATGTCAGAGTCCAGAATGTATGTCTGTCTGTCTGTCTGTCTGTCTGTCTGTCTGTCTGTCTGTCTGTCTGTCTGTCTGTCTGTCTGTCTGTCTGTCTGTCTGTCTGTCTGTCTAGACAGTATATGAATAGGTGTGTATGGAAAAGAAAAGGTGTGTATGGACAGTATATGAATAGAAATATTTGTACAGAAGTATTTGTATACACTGACCAAAAACATAAATGCAACATGTAACGTGTTGGTCCCATGTTTCATAAAGTGAAATAAAAACTGAAATAAAATCCCAGAATTTTTCCATATTATTTCACTCAAATTTTGTGCACAAATTTGTTTTCATCCCTGAGCACTTCTCCTTTGCCAAGGTAATTCATCCACCTGACAAGTCAAGAAGATGATTAAACAGCATGATCAGTACACAGGTGAACCTTGTGCTGGGGACAATAAAGGCCACTCAAAAAAGTGCAGTTTTGTCACAACACGATGTCCCAAGTTTTGAGGGAGTGTGCAATTGGTACAATGACTGCAGGAATGTCCACCAGAGCTGTTGGCAGATAATTTAATGTTCAATTCTGTAGAATAAGACGTTGTGTGGGCGAGCGGATTGCTGATGTCAACGTTGTAAACAGAGTGCACAATGGTGGTGGTGGGATTATGGTATTAAGCTACGGACAATAAACACAATTGCATTTTACCATTGGCAATTTGCATGCACAGTGACGAGATCCTGAGGCCCATTGTCGTGCCATTCATTCGTCGCCATCATCTCATGTTTCAGCATGATAATGCATGGCGCCATATGTCCCAAGGATCTGTAGACAATTCCTGGAAGCTGACAAGGTCCCAGTTCTTCCATGGCCTGCATACTCACCAGACATGTAACCTATTGAGCATGTTTGGGATGCTCTGGATCGACGTGTACGACAGTGTGTTCCAGTTACCGTCAATATCCAGCAACACACAGCCATTGAAGAGGAGTGGGACAACATTCCACAGGACACAATCAACAGTCTGATCAACTCTATGCGAAGGAGATGTGTCGCACTGCATGAGGCAAATGGTGGTCACACCAGATACTGACTGGTTTTCTGATCCACGACCCTTCCTTTTTTTTAAGGTATCTGTGACAACAGATGGATATCTGTATTCCCAGTCATGTGAAATCCATAGATCAGGGCCTAATGAATGTATTTAAATTGACTGATTTCCTCATATGAACTGTAACTCAATAAAATCTTTGAAATTGTTCCATGTTGTGTTTATATTTTTACTCGGTAGGCTTGACTAGAATACAGTATAAACATATGAAGTGGCTTAAACAGTATGTAAACATTATTAACGTGACCAGTGTTTCCATGTCTATGTACATAGGGCAGCAGTCTCTAAGGTGCTGGGTTGACTATCCAGGTGGTGGCCGGATAGTAACAGTGAGTAAAGTTCAGGGCAGGGTAATGGTCAGAGGCCAGCAAGTGTTGACTACCTAACAGCATGATGGCCTGGGGATAGCAGTTGTTTTTCAGTCTCTCGGGCCCCTCTTTGATCCACCTGTACTGTCTCCTCCTTCTAGATGAACAGGCCGTGGCTCTAGATTAACAGGCCGTGGCTCTAGATTAACAGGCCGTGGCTCTAGGCGAACAGGCCGTGGCTCTAGACGAACAGGCCGTGGCTCTAGATGAACAGACCGTGGCTCTAGATGAACAGGCCGTGGCTCTAGATGAACAGGCCATGGCTCTAGGCGAACAGGCCGTGGCTCTAGATGAACAGGCAGTGGCTCTAGATGAACAGGCAGTGGCTCTAGATGAACAGGCTGTGGCTCTAGATGAACAGGCCATGGCTCTAGACGAAAAGGCCGTGGCTCTAGATGAGCAGGCTATGGCTCTAGATGAACAGGCCGTGGCTCGGGTGGCTGAGGTCCTTGGTGATCTTCTTCACTTTCCTGTGAAACACGGTGTTGTAGATGTCTTGGAGGGCAGCCAGTCTGTCCCCAGTGATGCGTTGAGCTTTAGTATTTATTAGGATCCCCAATTACATGCTGCCGAGGCAGCGGCTACTCTTCCTGGGGTCCAGACAGGAAACAACACAACAAATACAGAACCAGTCATAAGTTGGACACATCTACTCATTCCAGGGTTTTTCTTTA
The DNA here is from genome assembly GCF_002021735.2 of Oncorhynchus kisutch. Classification (NCBI taxonomy): domain Eukaryota; kingdom Metazoa; phylum Chordata; class Actinopteri; order Salmoniformes; family Salmonidae; genus Oncorhynchus; species Oncorhynchus kisutch. The sequence goes on from NC_034191.2 coordinate 7,737,026, forward strand.
TTTGTACTATTTACTACATTGTAGAATACTGGTAAAAACATCAAAACAATTAAATAACACATTTGGAATCATGTAGTAACCAAATAGTGTTAAACAAATCAAAACATATTTTATATTTGAGTTTCTTCAAAGTAGCCTTCCTTTGCCTTGATGACGGCTCTGTACACTCTTGGCATTCTCTCAACCAGCCCATGAGGTAGCCACCTGGAATGCATTTCAATTAACAGGTGTTCCTTGTTAAAAGTTCATTTGTGGAATTTCTTTCCTTCTTACTGTATTTGAGCCAAACAGTTGTGTTGTGACAAGGTAGGGGTGATATACAGAAGACCCATTTGGTAAAAGACCAAGTCCATATTATGGGAAGAACAGTTCAAATAAGCAAAGAGAAACGATAGTCCGTCATTACTTTAAGAGGCGAAGGTCAGTCAATTTGGAAAATTTAAAGAACTTCTAAAGTTTCTTCAATTGCAGTCGCAAAAAACATAATGCGTTATGATGAAACTGACTCTCACGAGGACCGCCACAGGAAAGGAAGACCTAGAGTTACCTCTGCTTCAGAGGATACGTTCATTAGAGTTAACTGGCTCTCATGAGGACCGCCACAGGAAAGGAAGACCCAGAGTTACCTCTGCTTCAGAGGATACGTTCATTAGAGTTAACTGGCTCTCACGAGGACCGGCACAGGAAAGGAAGACCTAGAGTTACCTCTGCTTCAGAGGATACGTTCATTAGAGTTAACTGGCTCTCACGAGGACCGGCACAGGAATGGAAGACCCAGAGTTACCTCTGCTTCAGAGGATACGTTCATTAGAGTTAACTGGCTCTCACGAGGACCGCCACAGGAATGGAAGACCCAGAGTTACCTCTGCTTCAGAGGATACGTTCATTAGAGTTAACTGGCTCTCACGAGGACCGGCACAGGAATGGAAGACCTAGAGTTACCTCTGCTGCAGAGGATACGTTCATTAGAGTTAACTGGCTCTCACGAGGACCGCCACAGGAATGGAAGACCCAGAGTTACCTCTGCTGCAGAGGATACGTTTGCTTCACAGAGTTCAAGCAACAGACACATCTCAACATCAACTTTTCAGAGGAGACTGTGTGAATCAGGCCTTCATGGTCCAAGTTCTGCAAAGAAACCACTACTAAAGGATACAAATAAGAAGAAGAGACTTGCTTGAGCCAAGAAACACGAGCAATGTACAGTAGACCGGTGGAAAGCTTTAATTTGGTCTGATGAGTCCAAATTTGAGATTTTTTGTTCCAACCACTGTGTCTTTGTGAGACTCAGTGTAGCAGTGTGGTTTTCACTGTGAAGCATGGAGGAGGATGTGTGCCGGTGCTTGCTGGTGACATTGTCTGTGATTTATTTAGAATTCAAGGCACAATTAACCAGCATGGCTACCACAGCATTCTGCATTGCTATGATAATCTTAATTTGAACTCCGTTCCATCCTGTTTCTATTAAGCATAATTGAGATGTTTCTACAAATTGATTGAAGTCCACCTGTGATAAATTAAATTGATTGGACATGACTGGAAAGGCACATACTAGTCAATATAAGGTCCCACAGTGGACAGTGCATGTCAGAGCAAAAACTAAGCCATGAGGTCAAACGAATTGTCTGTACATGTGGAAAAAAGTAAGGGGTTCCGAATACTTTCCCGAATGCAAGATTCTAACCAGGCCAGAACTTGTCTGTGTAGACCAATTTGGGTTTCCAATCTCTCCAAAAGAATGTGGTGATCGATGGTATCAAAAACAGCACTAAGTTCAAACAAGAGAGCAATAAATGCTTTGAGGTCATCCATAGACATGTCCCACGTACTATTTCCTTCTTCTGTGTACATGAGCTACAGTACGATCTCTGATGTGATGGAACATCTGTATGTCACATAAACTCATAACTCTTTCCTACTCAAACTGTGCCTTCCCTCCCAGACTCCTGTCTCACCGTGCCGTCCCTCCCAGACTCCTGTCTCACCGTGCCTTCCCTCCCAGACTCCTGTCTCACCGTGCCATTCCTCCCAGACTCCTGTCTCACCGTGCCTTCCCTCTCAGACTCCTGTCGCACTGTGCCTTCCCTCCCAGACTCCTGTCTCACCGTGCCTTCCCTCCCAGACTCCTGTCTCACCGTGCCATCCCTCCCAGGTTACTGTCTCACCGTGCCTTCCCTCCCAGACTCCTGTCTCACCGTGCCTTCCCTCCCAGACTCCTGTCTCACCGTGCCTTCCCTCCCAGACTCCTGTCTCACCGTGCCTTCCCTCCCAGACTCCTGTCTCACCGTGCCTTCCCTCCCAGACTCCTGTCTCACCGTGCCATCCCTCCCAGACTCCTGTCTCACTGTGCCATCCCTCCCAGACTCCTGTCGCACTGTGCCATCCCTCCCAGGCTCCTGTCTCACTGTGCCATCCCTCCCAGACTCCTGTCTCACCGTGCCATCCCTCCCCAGACTCCTGTCTCACCGTGGCAGTTGGGATCACGGTCTCGGTTGGTTCTGTTCTGGTTTTCCTGCGGCGAGGTTCAGGCATTGGAGGCGGAGGCTCGAAGTCAACATCAGAATAAGATGAAGACTCCTCATCAGCAATGTCGATTTTAAGCTCAATATCCGATCCTCCATCCAACTCCAACTCATCTTAATTTTGCAGCATTTGCAATGCTGTCAGTGCATCCATTTGTTTGGTTCGGCTTGCCATTTTGAATTACACACATCGTATAATGTACTCAGTGTCTGATTTGACTCTCCAAGGGGAAAATATATAACATTTCCAGCCATTCATTATAAAATAATTAGACTGCACACAATTCTTCATCATCATTACACTATTGTTCTAAATTCAATCATCCTCTTCACTCTTATCATTCAGATCAATCAAATTCAATCACCCTCTTCACCGTCCTCCTCAAGCAGATCAATCAAATTCAATCACCCTCTTCACCGTCCTCATCAAGCAGATCAATCAAATTCAATTCACTCTCCTCATCACTAAGTTCATTGAAGTCTCACGCAGCACGATGAGTTTCTCTGGTTTCTAATGCCCATTCATCCAATGACAACAGAATAGCATATTTAAATGTTGAGTTTATTACGTTACTAGTTTTTGCTTAGTAGCCAGAGCAATGCTTCCGCAGCAAGTTTTCATGTGCTGAATGCATATGGACAACATGGATATTCTTGGAAAAAGCTACATTTGGAAATAGAGCTGCAACACTTGTATTTTGACAGTTATTTGACAAAGGTAAAGTGTCACAGAAACTACTGAATGTGCTCTTTCTGATACTGTATAGAAATCTAACTGTTTTACCTTCATGTGACCTCTGAACCCGAGGAATGTATTGATGCTCCTTTCCCTTCAACTGTTAGGCCTAATATTGATTCTCATCAGATTATTATCAATTTAATATTGGTGTTTCCCAATAAATAATAAATAAATATTTGCTTCAGGCCGGTGACGACGTACCAACATCCTACAGCACATTGTCTTGGAGCCTGGCTGGGTACCAACATGCTACAGCACATTGTCTTGGAGCCTGGCTGGGTACCAACATCCTACAGCACATTGTCTTGGAGCCTGGCTGGGTACCAACATGCTACAGCACATTGTCTTGGAGCCTGGCTGGGTACCAACATCCTACAGCACATTGTCTTGGAGCCTGGCTGAGTACCAACATCCTACAGCACATTGTCTTGGAGCCTGGCTGGGTACCAACATCCTACAGCACATTGTCTTGGAGCCTGGCTGGGTACCAACATGCTACAGCACATTGTCTTGAAGCCTGGCTGGGTACCAACATGCTACAGCACATTGTCTTGGAGCCTGGCTGGGTACCAACATGCTACAGCACATTGTCTTGGAGCCTGGCTGGGTACCAACATCCTACAGCACATTGTCTTGGAGCCTGGCTGGGTACCAACATGCTACAGCACATTGTCTTGGAGCCTGGCTGGGTACCAACATGCTACAGCACATTGTCTTGAAGCCTGGCTGGGTACCAACATCCTACAGCACATTGTCTTGAAGCCTGGCTGGGTACCAACATGCTACAACAGCACATTGTCTTGGAGCCTGGCTTGGGTACCAACATCCTACAGCACATTGTCTTGAAGCCTGGCTGGGTACCAACATCCTACAGCACATTGTCTTGGAGCCTGGCTGGGTACCAACATGCTACAGCACATTGTCTTGAAGCCTGGCTGGGTACCAACATGCTACAGCACATTGTCTTGGAGCCTGGCTGGGTACCAACATGCTACAGCACATTGTCTTGAAGCCTGGCTGGGTACCAACATGCTACAGCACATTGTCTTGGAGCCTGGCTGGGTACCAACATCCTACAGCACATTGTCTTGAAGCCTGGCTTGGGTACCAACATGCTACAGCACATTGTCTTGAAGCCTGGCTGGGTACCAACATGCTACAGCACATTGTCTTGAAGCCTGGCTGGGTACCAACATCCTACAGCACATTGTCTTGAAGCCTGGCTGGGTACCAACATCCTACAGCACATTGTCTTGAAGCCTGGCTGGGTACCAACATCCTACAGCACATTGTCTTGAAGCCTGGCTGGGTACCAACATCCTACAGCACATTGTCTTGGAGCCTGGCTGGGTACCAACATCCTACAGCACATTGTCTTGAAGCCTGGCTGGGTACCAACATGCTACAGCACATTGTCTTGGAGCCTGGCTGGGTACCAACATGCTACAGCACATTGTCTTGGAGCCTGGCTGGGTACCAACATGCTACAGCACATTGTCTTGGAGCCTGGCTGGGTACCAACATGCTACAGCACATTGTCTTGGAGCCTGGCTGGGTACCAACATGCTACAGCACATTGTCTTGGAGCCTGGCTGGGTACCAACATCCTACAGCACATTGTCTTGGAGCCTGGCTGGGTACCAACATCCTACAGCACATTGTCTTGGAGCCTGGCTGGGTACCAACATGCTACAGCACATTGTCTTGGAGCCTGGCTGGGTACCAACATCCTACAGCACATTGTCTTGGAGCCTGGCTGGGTACCAACATGCTACAGCACATTGTCTTGGAGCCTGGCTGGGTACCAACATGCTACAGCACATTGTCTTGGAGCCTGGCTGGGTACCAACATGCTACAGCACATTGTCTTGGAGCCTGGCTGGGTACCAACATCCTACAGCACATTGTCTTGGAGCCTGGCTGGGTACCAACATCCTACAGCACATTGTCTTGAAGCCTGGCTGGGTACCAACATGCTACAGCACATTGTCTTGAAGCCTGGCTGGGTACCAACATGCTACAGCACATTGTCTTGAAGCCTGGCTGGGTACCAACATGCTACAGCACATTGTCTTGGAGCCTGGCTGGGTACCAACATGCTACAGCACATTGTCTTGGAGCCTGGCTGGGTACCAACATCCTACAGCACATTGTCTTGGAGCCTGGCTGGGTACCAACATGCTACAGCACATTGTCTTGGAGCCTGGCTGGGTACCAACATCCTACAGCACATTGTCTTGGAGCCTGGCTGGGTACCAACATCCTACAGCACATTGTCTTGGAGCCTGGCTGGGTACCAACATCCTACAGCACATTGTCTTGGAGCCTGGCTGGGTACCAACATGCTACAGCACATTGTCTTGGAGCCTGGCTGGGTACCAACATGCTACAGCACATTGTCTTGGAGCCTGGCTGGGTACCAACATCCTACAGCACATTGTCTTGGAGCCTGGCTGGGTACCAACATGCTACAGCACATTGTCTTGGAGCCTGGCTGGGTACCAACATCCTACAGCACATTGTCTTGAAGCCTGGCTTGGGTACCAACATCCTACAGCACATTGTCTTGAAGCCTGGCTGGGTACCAACATGCTACAGCACATTGTCTTGGAGCCTGGCTGGGTACCAACATGCTACAGCACATTGTCTTGAAGCCTGGCTTGGGTACCAACATCCTACAGCACATTGTCTTGAAGCCTGGCTGGGTACCAACATCCTACAGCACATTGTCTTGGAGCCTGGCTGGGTACCAACATGCTACAGCACATTGTCTTGGAGCCTGGCTGGGTACCAACATGCTACAGCACATTGTCTTGAAGCCTGGCTGGGTACCAACATCCTACAGCACATTGTCTTGGAGCCTGGCTGGGTACCAACATCCTACAGCACATTGTCTTGGAGCCTGGCTGGGTACCAACATCCTACAGCACATTGTCTTGAAGCCTGGCTGGGTACCAACATCCTACAGCACATTGTCTTGAAGCCTGGCTTGGGTACCAACATCCTACAGCACATTGTCTTGGAGCCTGGCTGGGTACCAACATCCTACAGCACATTGTCTTGAAGCCTGGCTGGGTACCAACATCCTACAGCACATTGTCTTGGAGCCTGGCTGAGTACCAACATCCTACAGCACATTGTCTTGGAGCCTGGCTGGGTACCAACATGCTACAGCACATTGTCTTGAAGCCTGGCTGGGTACCAACATGCTACAGCACATTGTCTTGAAGCCTGGCTGGGTACCAACATCCTACAGCACATTGTCTTGAAGCCTGGCTGGGTACCAACATCCTACAGCACATTGTCTTGGAGCCTGGCTGGGTACCAACATCCTACAGCACATTGTCTTGGAGCCTGGCTGGGTACCAACATGCTACAGCACATTGTCTTGGAGCCTGGCTGGGTACCAACATGCTACAGCACATTGTCTTGAAGCCTGGCTGGGTACCAACATGCTACAGCACATTGTCTTGAAGCCTGGCTGGGTACCAACATCCTACAGCACATTGTCTTGGAGCCTGGCTGGGTACCAACATGCTACAGCACATTGTCTTGAAGCCTGGCTGGGTACCAACATCCTACAGCACATTGTCTTGGAGCCTGGCTGGGTACCAACATCCTACAGCACATTGTCTTGGAGCCTGGCTGGGTACCAACATCCTACAGCACATTGTCTTGGAGCCTGGCTGGGTACCAACATCCTACAGCACATTGTCTTGAAGCCTGGCTGGGTACCAACATGCTACAACAGCACATTGTCTTGGAGCCTGGCTTGGGTACCAACATCCTACAGCACATTGTCTTGGTGGGTTAAATTTGGTCTAGCTTTTCTGCCTAGAATTTCATTTAAGTTTCTCCAGAGCTTTTTACTACCATTCTTTATATAATTGATGTCCTTTTTTTTGTTACATGATTTCTCAATTGACTTTGTTTGCCAATCTGCTGTGTTTGTCAGAATTAATGACCATTCCCTTGACCACACTACCCTCTGGAACGCTCTGAGGTTGTGGATGGTGCAGTTGCCATACCAGGCGGTGATACAACCCGACAGGATGCTCTCAATAGTGCATCTGTAGAAGTTTGTAAGGGTCAAGCACAATTTCTTCAGACTGCTGAGGTTGAAGAGGTGCTGTTGTGCCTACTTCACAACACTGTCTGTGTGGATGAACCACTTCAGGTTGTCTGTGGTGTGGATGGGGGCATGTTCCCTCTGCTGTCTCCTGAAGTTCACGATCAGCTCCTACATTTTGTTGACATTGAGGAAAGGTTATTTTCCTGGCACCACTTAACCAGGGCCCTGTAGGCTGCCTCGTTGTCGTTGGTAACCAGGCCTACCACTGTAGTGTCATCTGCAAACTTGATGATTGAGTTGTAGATGTGTGTGGCCACGCAGTCATGGATGAATAGGAAGTACCGGAGGGGGCTGAGCACACACCCTTGTGGGGCCCTCGTGTTGAGGATCAGCATAGCGGAGGTGTTGTTGTCCACCTTCACCACCTGGGGTCGGCCCGTCAGAAAGTCCATGACCCAGTTGCACAGGGTGGACTCAAGACCCAGGGCACCAAGTTTAGTGATACGCTTGGAGGGCACTATGGTGTTGAAGGCTGAGCTGTAGGCGATCAACAATATTCTTCCACAGGTGTTCCTCTTGTCCAGAGGGGATAGGGCATTGTGCAGTGTGATGGCGATTACGTCATCCGTGGGTCTGGTGGGGCAGTATGTAAATTGTAGTGGGTCTAGGGTCCCAGGTAAGGTAGAGGTGATATGATCCTTGACTATTCTCTTAAAGCACTTCATGATGACAGAAGTGAGTGCTACGGGGCGATAGTCATTTAGTTCAGTTACCTTCGTTTTCCTGGGAACAGGAACCATGCTGGACATCTTGAAGCAAGTGTGGACAACAGACTGGGATAGGGAGACATTGAATTTGTCCGTATACACTCCAGTCAGCTAGTCTGCACATGCTCTGAGGACACGGCTAGGGATGCCACCCGAACCGGCAGCCTTGCGAGGGTTAACCTGCATAAATGTCTTACGTCGGTTAGGGTCAGTTAGTTTATTGTGTGTAAAAGGATCTGTTAAATGTCTTGTGTATCCTCCAGAAACTATATTGGCCATAATCCCCAGACCATCACCACCACAGGCATTTTGAAGTTGATATTTGGCTGTTGTTACAGAGGTATGAATAAATATCTTGAGTCTGGGTTGGCCAACACACACACACACACACACACACACACACTTTAGCAGAACCCTCCATTTGATTACACTTTACCAGAAGCCAAGAAGTATTACCAAATGTGTTCTGTATGATTGCAAACAGACTGTGAGTGTAACCATTCAAATGGAGGGTTCTGGTAAAGTGTAGTCAAATGGAGGGTTCTGATAAAGTGTAGTCAAATGGAGGGTTCTGGTAAAGTGTAGTCAAATGGAGGGTTCTGATAAAGTGTAGTCAAATGGAGGGTTCTGGTAAAGTGTAGTCAAATGGAGGGTTCTGGTAAAGTGTAGTCAAATGGAGGGTTCTGGTAAAGTGTAGTCAAATGGAGGGTTCTGGTAAAGTGTAGTCAAATGGAGGGTTCTGATAAAGTGTAGTCAAATGGAGGGTTCTGGTAAAGTGTAGTCAAATGGAGGGTTCTGGTAAAGTGTAGTCAAATGGAGGGTTCTGGTAAAGTGTAGTCAAATGGAGGGTTCTGGTAAAGTGTAGTCAAACAGAGGGTTCTGGTAAAGTGTAGTCAAATGGAGGGTTCTGGTAAAGTGTAGTCAAATGGAGGGTTCTGGTAAAGTGTAGTCAAATGGAGGGTTCTGGTAAAGTGTAGTCAAATGGAGGGTTCTGGTAAAGTGTAGTCAAATGGAGGGTTCTGGTAAAGTGTAGTCAAATGGAGGGTTCTGGTAAAGTGTAGTCAAATGGAGGGTTCTGGTAAAGTGTAGTCAAATGGAGGGTTCTGGTAAAGTGTAGTCAAACGGAGGGTTCTGGTAAAGTGTAGCCAAACAGAGGGTTCTGGTAAAGTGTAGTCAAATGGAGGGTTCTGGTAAAGTGTAGTCAAACATGTTTTTGTTTAGAACTCCCATTCCACTCTTCATCACGGCAAAGGACTGCGTTGTGCATCTCTCTCTCTCTATCTCTCTCACACTCACACTCACACACTCACACACACACACACGCACGCACGCACACACACACGCACGCACGCACACTTGTTTTCCCAGAGAAGGGAATGTTCGATATAACCACCAGGACAATTAGCATGCTATGTAATCTGCTCCTGACTCCTGACAGTTTGGTCCAGCTTTACGACCCACCACTACACTGATCCTCTGTGTGGTCCAGCTTTACGACCCACCACTACACTGATCCTCTGTGTGGTCCAGCTTTACGACCCACCGCTACACTGATCCTCTGTGTGGTCCAGCTTTACGACCCACCGCTACACTGATCCTCTGTGTGGTCCAGCTTTACGACCCACCGCTACACTGATCCTCTGTGTGGTCCAGCTTTACGACCCACCGCTACACTGATCCTCTGTGTGGTCCAGCTTTACGACCCACCGCTACACTGATCCTCTGTGTGGTCCAGCTTTACGACCCACCGCTACACTGATCCTCTGTGTGGTCCAGCTTTACGACCCACCGCTACACTGATCCTCTGTGTGGTCCAGCTTTATGACCCACCGCTACAGTGATCCTCTGTGTGGTCCAGCTTTACGACCCACCACTACACTGATCCTCTGTGTGGTCCAGCTTTACGACCCACCACTACAGTGATCCTCTGTGTGGTCCAGCTTTACGACCCACCGCTACACTGATCCTCTGTGTGGTCCAGCTTTACGACCCACCGCTACACTGATCCTCTGTGTGGTCCAGCTTTACGACCCACCGCTACACTGATCCTCTGTGTGGTCCAGCTTTACGACCCACCGCTACACTGATCCTCTGTGTGGTCCAGCTTTACGACCCACCTCTACACTGATCCTCTGTGTGGTCCAGCTTTACGACCCACCACTACACTGATCCTCTGTGTGGTCCAGCTTTACGACCCACCACTACACTGATCCTCTGTGTGGTCCAGCTTTACGACCCACCACTACACTGATCCTCTGTGTGGTCCAGCTTTACGACCCACCGCTACACTGATCCTCTGTGTGGTCCAGCTTTACGACCCACCACTACACTGATCCTCTGTGTGGACCAGCTTTACGACCCACCGCTACACTGATCCTCTGTGTGGTCCAGCTTTACGACCCACCGCTACACTGATCCTCTGTGTGGTCCAGCTTTACGACCCACCGCTACACTGATCCTCTGTGTGGTCCAGCTTTACGACCCACCGCTACACTGATCCTCTGTGTGGTCCAGCTTTACGACCCACCGCTACACTGATCCTCTGTGTGGTCCAGCTTTACGACCCACCGCTACACTGATCCTCTGTGTGGTATCTCACGTCAGAGAGGGATCACTGGAAGATGACAGAACAAGAGAACTAGGCAACCATTGGATACATGAGGCCACTCTATTCAAAAGCCGGAGGATAATTTATTCATGGGTATTCCTACTCCGCCACACATCTATAAATCAGCCAAGTATGCAGGGAAACTCACAAATCTGTCACTGCCGAGGTTCATGTAGATGGAATGTACAACTGAGGTTGTGTGTCAGCCTATCACAACTCAGAGAGGAGCTAGATCGCTTGACACCAGGGCTACGCACAACTCCGAGAGGAGCTAGATCGCTTGACACCAGGGCTACGCACAACTCACAGAGGAGCTAGATCGCTTGACACCAGGGCTACGCACAACTCCGAGAGGAGCTAGATCGCTTGACACCAGGGCTACACACAACTCCGAGAGGAGCTAGATCGCTTGACACCAGGGCTACGAGAGTGGTTTCAATCAAATGGATAGTTTTTTTGTGTAAAAGATGTGTATCATAGATGAGAGAGGGAGTGTGTGTTGTGTTGTGTGTGTGTGTGTGTGTGTGTTGTGTGTGTGTTGTGTTGTGTGTGTGCATGTCTGTGCACTTTGGATGTCGCGTGACAGATTTGCTTACTGTCTCTGTGATAACTCAGGACCAGTACATTTGCGGTAGTCTACTCAGCTGCTCTGCCTCTCTCTGTCCCTCACACTGAGGTGGTGTGGTGTCTCTGCTCAACTACACTGCCCTCTTCTGGCCATGGTGTGACACTGCAGGGAATGTTCAGCGGACAAAAGGAACAACAGAACTCCTCACCACGGGTGCAAACAGTCTAAGATGCTAAGTCTCCTTCAAATGCAACAATCTGTAAACACAGGGTAAATGAGAACAACATTTTGAATGTATACTGACAATATTCTTTCATCTGTCAATTTTTTTTTTTATCAGTTAGTGCAGATGAGGGAACAGAGACAGAGAAAGGAAGGAAGACAGACAGACAAGTCATTGAGATGTGTCCTACGTTGTCAATGCTCAAATAGTTCTGCAGTATTTGCATATGTATAACTCTCTATAAGGTCACTAAAGAGAGAACTGGTATCAAATCCTAGATGCCATTGTTTTGCAGTTGTGGCCTTGAGCAAAACACTCAAACCCCCCCCTCACAACAACGGCTTCGCGGCCACCCAGCGTTGACAGACCCTCTCCAACCTATGTCGGTTGGTTTCTTCGGCAGGGTTGGAATAAAGTCTACATTTTCGTCGGTCTTCAGTTGTACAGTTGACGAATAATAAAGGAAAATAGTCATCTTAAATTGCAGATTTCAGTTGAATTTTTTTTTTTTATTTTATTTTACCTTTATTTAACCAGGCAAGTCAGTTAAGAACATATTCTTATTTTCAATGACGGCCTAGGAACAGTGGGTTAACTGCCTGTTCAGGGGCAGAACGACAGATTTGTACCTTGTCAGCTCGGGGGTTTGAACTCACAACCTTCCGGTTACTAGTCCAACGCTCTAACCACTAGGCTACGCTGCCGCCCCGAATCAACACACTACAGTTGAAAACGTTTACCACAAGATGGAGTAGCAGATCCACCTTTTCTGTGTTCGGCCACAACACTTAGTGAATGTGATAAACAGCCATTACTTCATAGAAACATAAATCACAACATATTAGTATTTTGGAGAAAAAAAATATGAAGCAATTTAAGGTCATCCATTCAGTGGGCTACCTAACAATAGCCTTCTATATAGGTTACATAAATCAAAGATGCAATTATCCTTCCTTCCTTGTCTCCTTCCTTGTCTCCTTCCAGCACCCCTTCTATCTGTTTATACCATGGGACTACAGCAGAGGGAGGTCACTCTATCTATTAATTAGCTGTTTCGTCGTAGACATGGTCATTATGTTGCTGACATTCTGCCGTGCCTGACCCAGTGGATTATACCATGTTACATCCTGTTAATGCTGAATACTGTGTCCTGTTACATCCTGTTAATGTTGAATACTGTGTCCTGTTACATCCTGTTACATCCTGTTAATGTTGAATACTGTATCCTGTTACATCCTGTTAATGCTGAATACTGTGTCCTGTTACATCCTGTTACATCCTGTTAATGCTGAATACTGTGTCCTGTTACATCCTGTTACATCCTGTTAATGCTGAATACTGTGTCCTGTTACATCCTGTTACATCCTGTTAATGTTGAATACAGTGTCCTGTTACATCCTATTAAAGCTGAATACTGTGTCCTGTTACATCCTGTTACATCCTGTTAATGTTGAATACTGTGTCCTGTTACATCCTGTTACACCCTGTTAATGCTGAATACTGTGTCCTGTTACATCCTGTTACATCCTGTTAATGCTGAATACTGTGTCCTGTTACATCCTGTTACATCCTGTTAATGCTGAATACTGTGTCCTGTTACATCCTGTTACATCCTGTTAATGTTGAATACTGTGTCCTGTTACATCCTGTTAATGCTGAATACTGTGTCCTGTTACATCCTGTTAATGTTGAATACTGTGTCCTGTTACATCCTGTTACATCCTGTTAATGCTGAATACAGTGTCCTGTTACATCCTGTTAATGCTGAAAACTGTGTCCTGTTACATCCTGTTACATCCTGTTAATGTTGAATACTGTGTCCTGTTACATCCTGTTACATCCTGTTAATGTTGAATACTGTGTCCTGTTACATCCTGTTAATGTTGAATACAGTGTCCTGTTACATCCTGTTACATCCTGTTAATGTTGAATACTGTGTCCTGTTTCATCCTGTTAATGTTGAATACAGTGTCCTGTTACATCCTGTTACATCATGTTAATGTTGAATACTGTGTTCTGTTACATCCTGTTAATGCTGAATACTGTGTCCTGTTACATCCTGTTACATCCTGTTAATGTTGAATACAGTGTCCTGTTACATCCAGTTAATGCTGAATACAGTGTCCTGTTACATCCTGATAATGCTGAATACAGTGTCCTGTTACATCCTGTTACATCCTGTTAATGCTGAATACTGTGTCCTGTTACATCCTGTTAATGTTGAATACTGTCTCCTGTTACATCCTGTTACATCCTGTTAATGTTGAATACTGTGTCCTGTTACATCCTGTTACATCCTGTTACATGCTGTTAATGTTGAAGACTGTGTCCTGTTACATCCTGTTAATGTTGAATACTGTGTCCTGTTACATCCTGTTACATCATGTTACATCCTGTTAATGTTGAATAGTGTGTCCTGTTACATCCTGTTAATGCTGAATACTGTGTCCTGTTACATCCTGTGAATGTTGAATAATGTGTCCTGTTACATCCTGTTAATGTTGAATACTGTTTCCTGTTGCATCCTGTTAATGTTGAATACTGTGTCCTGTTACATCCTGTTAATGTTGAATACTGTGTCCTGTTACATCCTGTTACATCCTGTTAATGCTGAATACTGTGTCCTGTTACATCCTGTGAATGTTGAATAATGTGTCCTGTTACATCCTGTTAATGTTGAATACTGTTTCCTGTTGCATCCTGTTAATGTTGAATACTGTGTCCTGTTACATCCTGTTAATGTTGAATACTGTGTCCTGTTACATCCTGTTAATGTTGAATACTGTGTCCTGTTATATCCTGTTACATCCTGTTACATCCTGTTAATGTTGAATACTGTGTCCTGTTACATCCTGTTAATGTTGAATACAGTGTCCTGTTACATCCTGTTAATGTTGAATACAGTGTCCTGTTACATTCTGTTACATCCTGTTAATGTTGAATACAGTGTCCTGTTACATCCTGTTACATCCTATTAATGTTGAATACTGTGTCCTGTTACATCCTGTTAATGTTGAATACTGTGTCCTGTTACATCCTGTTAATGTTGAATACTGTGTCCTGTTACATCCTGTTACATCCTGTTAATGTTGAATACTGTGTCCTGTTACATCCTATTAATGTTGAATACTGTATCCTGTTACATCCTGTTAATGCTGAATACTGTGTCCTGTTACATTCTGTTACATCCTGTTAATGTTGAATACTGTGTCCTGTTACATCCTGTTAATGCTGAATACTGTGTCCTGTTACATCCTGTTACATCCTGTTACATCCTGTTAATGTTGAATACTGTGTCCTGTTACATTCTGTTACATCCTGTTAATGTTGAATACTGTGTCCTGTTACATCCTGTTAATGCTGAATACTGTGTCCTGTTACATCCTGTTACATCCTGTTACATCCTGTTAATGTTGAATACTGTGTCCTGTTACATCCTGTTAATGTTGAATACTGTGTCCTGTTACATCCTGTTAATGTTGAATACTGTGTCCTGTTACATCCTGTTAATGTTGAATACTGTGTCCTGTTACATCCTGTTAATGTTGAATACTGTGTCCTGTTACATCCTGTTAAAGCTGAATACTGTGTCCTGTTACATCCTGTTACATCCTATTAATGTTGAATGCTATGTACTGTTATATCCTATTAATGCTGAATACTGTGTCCTGTTACATCCTGTTGAATACTGTGTCCTGTTGCATCCTGTTAATGTTGAATACTGTGTCCTGTTACATCCTGTTTATGTTGAATACTGTGTCCTGTTACATCCTGTTAATTTTGAATACTGTGTCCTGTTACATCCTGTTACATCCTGTTAATGTTGAATACTGTGTCCTGTTACATCCTATTAATGTTGAATATTGTGTCCTGTTACATCCTGTTAATGCTGAATACTGTGTCATGTTACATCCTGTTGAATACTGTGTCCTGTTACATCCTGTTAATGTTGAATACTGTGTCCTGTTACATCCTGTTAATGTTGAATACTGTGTCCTGTTACATCCTGTTAATGCTGAATACTGTGTCATGTTACATCCTGTTGAATACTGTGTCCTGTTACATCCTATTAATGCTGAATACTGTGTCATGTTACATCCTATTAATGCTGAATACTGTGTCATGTTACATCCTGTTGAATACTGTGTCCTGTTACATCCTGTTAATGCTGAATACTGTGTCCTGTTACATTCTGTTAATGCTTCGCGGCCACCCAGCGTTTTACAGACCCTCTCCAACCTATGTCGGTTGGTTTCTTCGGCAGGGTTGGAATAAAGTCTACATTTTCGTCGGTCTTCAGTTGTACAGTTGACGAATAATAAAGGAAAATAGTCATCTTAAATTGCAGATTTCAGTTGAATCAACACACTACAGTTGAAAACGTATTCCACAAGATGGAGTAGCAGATCCACCTTTTCTGTGTTCGGCCACAACACTTTGTGAATGTGATAAACAGCCATTACTTCATAGAAACATAAATCACAACATATTAGTATTTTGGAGAAAAAAAATATGAAGCAATTTAAGGTCATCCATTCAGTGGGCTACCTAACAATAGCCTTCTATATAGGTTACATAAATCAAAGATGCAATTATCCTTCCTTCCTTGTCTCCTTCCTTGTCTCCTTCCAGCACCCCTTCTATCTGTTTATACCATGGGACTACAGCAGAGGGAGGTCACTCTATCTATTAATTAGCTGTTTCGTCGTAGACATGGTCATTATGTTGCTGACATTCTGCCGTGCCTGACCCAGTGGATTATACCCTGTTACATCCTGTTAATGCTGAATACTGTGTCCTGTTACATCCTGTTAATGTTGAATACTGTGTCCTGTTACATCCTGTTAATGTTGAATACTGTGTCCTGTTACATCCTGTTACATCCTGTTAATGCTGAATACTGTGTCCTGTTACATCCTGTGAATGTTGAATAATGTGTCCTGTTACATCCTGTTAATGTTGAATACTGTGTCCTGTTACATCCTGTTAATGTTGAATACTGTTTCCTGTTGCATCCTGTTAATGTTGAATACTGTGTCCTGTTACATCCTGTTAATGTTGAATACTGTGTCCTGTTACATCCTGTTAATGTTGAATACTGTGTCCTGTTATATCCTGTTACATCCTGTTACATCCTGTTAATGTTGAATACTGTGTCCTGTTACATCCTGTTAATGTTGAATACAGTGTCCTGTTACATCCTGTTAATGTTGAATACAGTGTCCTGTTACATTCTGTTACATCCTGTTAATGTTGAATACAGTGTCCTGTTACATCCTGTTACATCCTATTAATGTTGAATACTGTGTCCTGTTACATCCTGTTAATGTTGAATACTGTGTCCTGTTACATCCTGTTAATGTTGAATACTGTGTCCTGTTACATCCTGTTACATCCTGTTAATGTTGAATACTGTGTCCTGTTACATCCTATTAATGTTGAATACTGTATCCTGTTACATCCTGTTAATGCTGAATACTGTGTCCTGTTACATTCTGTTACATCCTGTTAATGTTGAATACTGTGTCCTGTTACATCCTGTTAATGCTGAATACTGTGTCCTGTTACATCCTGTTACATCCTGTTACATCCTGTTAATGTTGAATACTGTGTCCTGTTACATTCTGTTACATCCTGTTAATGTTGAATACTGTGTCCTGTTACATCCTGTTAATGCTGAATACTGTGTCCTGTTACATCCTGTTACATCCTGTTACATCCTGTTAATGTTGAATACTGTGTCCTGTTACATCCTGTTAATGTTGAATACTGTGTCCTGTTACATCCTGTTAATGTTGAATACTGTGTCCTGTTACATCCTGTTAATGTTGAATACTGTGTCCTGTTACATCCTGTTAATGTTGAATACTGTGTCCTGTTACATCCTGTTAAAGCTGAATACTGTGTCCTGTTACATCCTGTTACATCCTATTAATGTTGAATGCTATGTACTGTTATATCCTATTAATGCTGAATACTGTGTCCTGTTACATCCTGTTGAATACTGTGTCCTGTTGCATCCTGTTAATGTTGAATACTGTGTCCTGTTACATCCTGTTTATGTTGAATACTGTGTCCTGTTACATCCTGTTAATTTTGAATACTGTGTCCTGTTACATCCTGTTACATCCTGTTAATGTTGAATACTGTGTCCTGTTACATCCTATTAATGTTGAATATTGTGTCCTGTTACATCCTGTTAATGCTGAATACTGTGTCATGTTACATCCTGTTGAATACTGTGTCCTGTTACATCCTGTTAATGTTGAATACTGTGTCCTGTTACATCCTGTTAATGTTGAATACTGTGTCCTGTTACATCCTGTTAATGCTGAATACTGTGTCATGTTACATCCTGTTGAATACTGTGTCCTGTTACATCCTATTAATGCTGAATACTGTGTCATGTTACATCCTATTAATGCTGAATACTGTGTCATGTTACATCCTGTTGAATACTGTGTCCTGTTACATCCTGTTAATGCTGAATACTGTGTCCTGTTACATTCTGTTAATGCTTCGCGGCCACCCAGCGTTTTACAGACCCTCTCCAACCTATGTCGGTTGGTTTCTTCGGCAGGGTTGGAATAAAGTCTACATTTTCGTCGGTCTTCAGTTGTACAGTTGACGAATAATAAAGGAAAATAGTCATCTTAAATTGCAGATTTCAGTTGAATCAACACACTACAGTTGAAAACGTATTCCACAAGATGGAGTAGCAGATCCACCTTTTCTGTGTTCGGCCACAACACTTTGTGAATGTGATAAACAGCCATTACTTCATAGAAACATAAATCACAACATATTAGTATTTTGGAGAAAAAAAATATGAAGCAATTTAAGGTCATCCATTCAGTGGGCTACCTAACAATAGCCTTCTATATAGGTTACATAAATCAAAGATGCAATTATCCTTCCTTCCTTGTCTCCTTCCTTGTCTCCTTCCAGCACCCCTTCTATCTGTTTATACCATGGGACTACAGCAGAGGGAGGTCACTCTATCTATTAATTAGCTGTTTCGTCGTAGACATGGTCATTATGTTGCTGACATTCTGCCGTGCCTGACCCAGTGGATTATACCCTGTTACATCCTGTTAATGCTGAATACTGTGTCCTGTTACATCCTGTTAATGTTGAATACTGTGTCCTGTTACATCCTGTTAATGCTGAATACTGTGTCCTGTTACATCCTGTTAATGTTGAATACTGTGTCCTGTTACATCCTGTTACATCCTGTTAATGTTGAATACTGTGTCCTGTTACATCCTGTTACATCCTGTTAATGTTGAATACTGTGTCCTGTTACATCCTGTTAATGTTGAATACTGTGTCCTGTTACATCCTGTTGAATACTGTGTCCTGTTACATCCTGTTAATGCGGAATACTGTGTCCTGTTACATCCTGTTAATGTTGAATACTGTGTCCTGTTACATCCTGTTAATGTTGAATACTGTGTCCTGTTACATCCTGTTAATGCTGAATACTGTGTCCTGTTACATCCTGTTACATCCTGTTAATGCTGAATACTGTGTCCTGTTACATCCTGTTAATGCTGAATATTGTGTCCTGTTACATCCTGTTACATCCTGTTAATGCTGAATACTGTGTCCTGTTACATCCTGTTACATCCTGTTACATCCTGTTAATGCTGAATACTGTGTCCTGTTACATCCTGTTGAATACTGTGTCCTGTTACATCCTGTTAATATTGAATACTGTGTCCTGTTACATCCTGTTAATGTTGAATACTGTGTCCTGTTACATCCTGTTACATCCTGTTAATGCTGAATACTGTGTCCTGTTACATCATGTTAATGTTGAATACTGTGTCCTGTTACATCCTGTTAATGTTGAATACTGTGTCCTGTTACATCCTGTTACATCCTGTTAATGCTGAATACTGTGTCCTGTTACATCCTGTTAATGTTGAATACTGTGTCCTGTTACATCCTGTTAATGTTGAATACAGGCTCATTGGGAGGTCGCTATAATGGCCATTTCAATTAGTGAGTGTCAACTATGATCTTCCGTTACTACATTGGTATTCATCAGGATCCTGAATCAGAGAAGTCAGCCCCCTTTTAGTCCCTCACATCAGAAAAGCTGGACTTGGTTCTGAACTGAAGAATGACAAATAACAGCAAATAACAGCAAATAACAGCAAATAACAGCAAATAACAGCAAATAACAGCAAATAAAGGAACATAAAAATAAATAGAAAAATCCCATATAAGGAAACAACAGCATCTTCTGACAGAGAAGGAAGCCATCTTGTTTTTTTGTTGTTGTGGTCTGTGTCATCTCTCCTGCGTGTCGTGACATGAGAAGAGGTTAACAGGAGAGACAATGTTTACAAACACAAAGGTTACGTTGGGAAAAGCCTGGCTTGGTTCTTTTTTGTCTTAGTAGCAGGAGCACACCACACCAAGGTTTCCTCACAGCAACGTGCGGTGACATGCCTTCATGAGGGGTGTTGTATTTCATTATAGTCTCTGTTGCTTTGTGTGGACAGACGGTGAAGGTGTTCAGTTTCACTTTTGTCCGAAAACCTGTTTTTCACTTTCGTCAGGCAAACCTGTTGATTTCTCTCAAATAGTATATAAATATCTCCCACACGGTGTCATTTGTTTGCGTGTGTGTGTGTGTGTGTGTGTGTGTGTATGTGTGTGTGTGTGTAAAATCAAATCACATTTTACTGGTCACATATTTAACAGATGTTATTGGTCACATATTTAACAGATGTAGCGAAATCCTTGTCTAAGGAGAGCAGAGCTGCCGTGTCAGTCAGCGCCATCATACTGTGCGTGCGTGTGCCTGCATCTGCGTGTGCGTGCGCGTGTGTGTGTGCATCTGCATGTGTGTGTGTGCGTGCGTGCGTGCATGTGTGTGTGTGTGTGTGTGTGTGTGTGTGTGTGTGAGAGAGAGAGAGAGCAGTACCGGTGCCAAAGGAAGAGAGGAGGCCAAGGCACCATTTAACAGCACGCGAAACAGCAGACATGCTAACAGAGAACAATGACATTACCTGCTAACAGAGAACAATGACATTACCTGCTAACAGAGAACAATGGCATTACCTGCTAACAGAGAACAATGACATTACCTGCTAACAGAGAACAATGCCTTTACCTGCTAACAGAGAACAATGCCTTTACCTGCTAACAGAGAACAATGACATTACCTGCTAACAGAGAACAATGGCATTACCTGCTAACAGAGAACAATGACATTACCTGCTAACAGAGAACAATGCCTTTACCTGCTAACAGAGAACAATGCCTTTACCTGCTAACAGAGAACAATGACATTACCTGCTAACAGAGAACAATGGCATTACCTGCTAACAGAGAACAATGCCTTTACCTGCTAACAGAGAACAATGCCATTACCTGCTAACAGAGAACAATGACATTACCTGCTAACAGGGAACAATGACATTACCTGCTAACAGAGAACAATGACATTACCTGCTAACAGAGAACAATGACATTACCTTCTAACAGAGAACAATGACATTACCTTCTAACAGAGAACAATGACATTACCTGCTAACAGAGAACAATGGCTGCCGTTTTACGATCTCTTAACCAATTGTCTTATTGTGTGTGTTTTTTTTGCATGTTTTGTAACTTATTTTGTATATAATGTTTATACTCTGACGAAGACAGCTTGTCTGTCGAAACATTGGACATAAATATTTTTGCATCCGAGCTCCTAGCGTGTATGGCTCTCGTTTATGTTTTTAAGTGTTCCACTCCGCTAGCCGGCACCTCTCCAAAACAGGTGTTCCACTCCGCTAGCCAACACCTCTCCTAAACAGGTGTTCCACTCCGCTAGCCAACACCTCTCCTAAACAGGTGTATCCCTCCGCTAGCCAACACCTCTCCTAAACAGGTGTTCCACTCCGCTAGCCGGCACCTCTCCTAAACAGGTGTTCCACTCTGCTAGCCAGCACCTCTCCTAAACAAGTGTTCTACTCTGCTAGCCAGCACCTCTCCTAAACAGGTGTTCTACTCCGCTAGATAGCACCTCTCCTAAACAGGTGTTCCACTCCGCTAGCCAACACCTCTCCTAAACAGGTGTTCTACTCTGCTAGCCAGCACCTCTCCTAAACAGGTGTTCCACTCTGCTAGCCAGCACCTCTCCTAAACAGGTGTTCCACTCCGCTAGCCAGCACCTCTCCTAAACAGGTGTTCTACTCTGCTAGCCAGCACCTCTCCTAAACAGGTGTTCTCCTCCGCTAGCCAGCACCTCTCCTAAACAGGTGTTCCTAAACAGGTGTTCTCCTCCGCTAGCCAGCACCTCACCTAAACAGGTGTTCTACTCTGCTAGCCAGCACCTCTCCTAAACGGGTGTTCTACTCTGCTAGACATCACCTCTCCTAAACAGGTGTTCTACTCCGCTAGCCAGCACCTCTCCTAAACAGGTGTTCTACTCCGCTAGCCAGCACCTCTCCTAAACGGGTGTTCTACTCTGCTAGCCAGCACCTCTCCTAAACGGGTGTTCTACTCTGCTAGACATCACCTCTCCTAAACAGGTGTTCTACTCCGCTAGCCACCACGATCTCTTAACCAATTGTCTTATTGTGTGTGTTTTTTTTGCATGTTTTGTAACTTATTTTGTATATAATGTTTATACTCTGACGAAGACAGCTTGTCTGTCGAAACATTGGACATAAATATTTTTGCATCCGAGCTCCTAGCGTGTATGGCTCTCGTTTATGTTTTTAAGTGTTCCACTCCGCTAGCCGGCACCTCTCCAAAACAGGTGTTCCACTCCGCTAGCCAACACCTCTCCTAAACAGGTGTTCCACTCCGCTAGCCAACACCTCTCCTAAACAGGTGTATCCCTCCGCTAGCCAACACCTCTCCTAAACAGGTGTTCCACTCCGCTAGCCGGCACCTCTCCTAAACAGGTGTTCCACTCTGCTAGCCAGCACCTCTCCTAAACAAGTGTTCTACTCTGCTAGCCAGCACCTCTCCTAAACGGGTGTTCTACTCTGCTAGACATCACCTCTCCTAAACAGGTGTTCTACTCCGCTAGCCAGCACCTCTCCTAAACAGGTGTTCTACTCCGCTAGCCAGCACCTCTCCTAAACGGGTGTTCTACTCTGCTAGCCAGCACCTCTCCTAAACGGGTGTTCTACTCTGCTAGACATCACCTCTCCTAAACAGGTGTTCTACTCCGCTAGCCAGCACCTCTCCTAAACGGGTGTTCTACTCTGCTAGCCAGCACCTCTCCTAAACGGGTGTTCTACTCTGCTAGCCGGCACCTCGCCTACACAGGTGTGCGTTTCTTTCACCTTTAGTATATACTGTTTCTACCACCGTCTCTTAGGACCGAAAAAGAGCTTCAGGACAGCGATTACTCACCTCGTACTGGATGAAGATTTTTTTCTTTAATTGAGTCGGACGCAAAGGATTTACTTCATACAGCCGACAGGCCCAAATCCCCATCATTCACTTAAAGAAGAGAGGGAGATATCGGGGACGAAGGTTGGGGTGCTTTGTAAGGATCCGATGTCGAGTGGGTAATCTGCCTCTACTGTCAGTCCTATTAGCCAACGTGCAAACATTGGATAACAAAATAGACGAGCTACGATCACGAATATCCTACCAACCGGACATTAAAAAGGGTAATAAATCAAATCAAATCCAATTTTATTGGTTTTATTGCAGATGTTATTGCGAGTGTAGTGAAATGCTTATGCTTCTAGATCCGACAGTACAGCAATATCTAACATGTAATATCTAACAATTCATCAACAAAACCTAATACACACAATCTAGTAAAGGAATGGGATGAGAATATATAAATGTAAAATATATGGATGAGCAGTGACAGAGTGGCTAAGATGCAATAGATAGTAAAGAATAGATAGTGAAGGATACAGTATACAGTATATACATATGAGATGAGTAATGCGAGATATGTCAACATTCTTAAAGTGGCATTATTAAAGTGACGAGTGATCCATTTATTAAAGTGGCCAATGATTTCAACAGTCTGATGGCCTTGAGATAGAAGCTGTTTTTCAGTCTCTCGGGCCCCGTTTTGATGCACCTGTACTGACCTCGCCTTCTGGATGATAGCGGGGTGAACAGGTAGTGGCTCAGCTGATTGTTGTCCTTGATGATCTTTTTGGCCTTCCTGTGACATCGGGTGGTGTAGGTGTCCTGGAGGGCAGGTAGTTTACCCCCGGTGATGTGTTGTGCAGACCTCACTACCCTCTGGAGAGTCTTATGGTTGTGGGCAGTGCAGTTGCCGTACCAGGTGGTGATACAGCCCGACAGGATTCTATTGATTGTGCATCTGTAGAAGTTTGTGATTGCTTTTGGTGACAAGCCGAATTTCTTCAGCCTCCTGAGGTTGAAGAGGCACTGCTGCGCCTTCTTCACGATGCTGTCTGTGTGGGTGGACCAATTCAGTTTGCCTGTGATGAGGAACTTAAAACTTACTACCCTCTCCACTACTGTTCCATCGATGTGGATGGGGGGGTGTTCCCTCTGCTGTTTCCTGAAGTCCACAATCATCTCCTTAGTTTTGTTGACGTTGAGTGTGAGGTTATTTTCCTGGCACCACACTCCGAGGGCCCTCACCTCCTCCCTGTAGGCCGTCTCGTCGTTGTTGGTAATCAAACCTACCACTGTTGTGTCGTCCGCAAACTTGATTGAGTTGGAGGCGTGCGTGGCCACGCAGTCGTGGGTGAACAGGGAGTACAGGAGAGGGCTCAGAACGCACCCTTGTGGGGCCCCAGTGTTGAGGATCAGCGGGGTGGAAATGTTGTTGCCTACCCTCACCACCTGGGGGCGGCCCGTCAGGAAGTCCAGTACCCAGTTGCACAGGGCGGGTTCGAGACCCAGGGTCTCGAGCTTGATGACGAGTTTGCAGGGCACTATGGTGTTAAATGCCGAGCTGTAGTCGATGAACAGCATTCTCACATAGGTATTCCTCTTGTCCAGATGGGTTAGGGCAGTGTGCAGTGTGGTTGAGATTGCATCGTCTGTGGACCTATTTGGGCGGTAAGCAAATTGGAGTGGGTCTAGGGTGTCAGGTGGGTGGAGGTGATATGGTCCTTGACTAGTCTCTCAAAGCACTTCATGATGACGGAAGTGAGTGCTACGGGGCGGTAGTCGTTTAGCTCAGTTACCTTAGCTTTCTTGGGAACAGGAACAATGGTGGCCCTCTTGAAGCATGTGGGAACAACAGACTGGGATAGGTATTGATTGAATATGTCCGTAAACACACCAGCCAGCTGGTCTGCGCATGCTCTGAGGGTGCGGCTGGGGATGCCGTCTGGGCCTGCAGCCTTGCGAGGGTTGACACGTGTCGGCTACAGTGAAGGAGAGTCCGCATGTTTTAGTTGCAGGCCGTGTCAGAGGCACTGTATTGTCCTCATAGTGGGCAAAAAAGTTATTTAGTCTGCCTGGGAGCAAGACATCCTGGTCCGTGACTGGGCTGGTTTTCTTTTTGTAATCCGTGATTGACTGTAGACCCTGCCACATACCTCTTGTGTCTGAGCCGTTGAATTGAGATTCTACTTTGTCCCTATACTGACGCTTAGCTTGTTTGATTGCCTTGCAGAGGGAATAGTTACACTGTTTGTATTCGGTCATGTTTCCGGTCACCTTGCCCTGATTAAAAGCAGTAGTTCGGGCTTTCAGTTTCACGAGAATGCTGCCATCAATCCACGGTTTCTGGTTTGGGAATGTTTTAATCGTTGCTATGGGAACGACATCTTCAACGCATGTTCTAATGAACTCGCCCACCGAATCAGCGTATTCGTCAATGTTGTTGTCTGACGCAATACGAAACATATCCCAGTCCATGTGATGGAAGCAGTCTTGGAGTGTGGAATCAGATTGGTCGGACCAGCGTTGAACAGACCTCAGCACGGCAGCTTCTTGTTTTAGTTTCTGTCTGTAGGCAGGGATCAACAAAATGGAGTCGTGGTCAGCTTTTCCGAAAGGGGAGCGGTGCAGGGCCTTATATGCATCGCAGAAGTTAGAATAGCAGTGATCCAAGGTTTTGGAGCTCAGTAGCTCAGTGACCAGCAGTTAAACACGTCTGGGCTGGGGTAGGTCAGTGACCAGTGTTTATACACGTCTGGGCTGGGGTAGCTCAGTGACCAGTGTTTATACACTTCTGGGCTGGGGTAGCTCAGTGACCAGCAGTTAAACACGTCTGGGCTGGGGTAGCTCAGTGACCAGCAGTTAAACACGTCTGGGCTGGGGTAGCTCAGTGACCAGCAGTTATACACGTCTGGGCTGGGGTAGCTCAGTGACCAGCAGTTATACACGTCTGGGCTGGGGTAGCTCAGTGACCAGCAGTTATACACGTCTGGGCTGGGGTAGCTCAGTGACCAGCAGTTAAACACGTCTGGGCTGGGTTAGCTCAGTGACCAGCAGTTAAACACGTCTGGGCTGGGTTAGCTCAGTGACCAGCAGTTAAACACGTCTGGGCTGGGGTAGCTCAGTGACCAGCAGTTATACACGTCTGGGCTGGGTTAGCTCAGTGACCAGCAGTTAAACACGTCTGGGCTGGGTTAGCTCAGTGACCAGCAGTTAAACACGTCTGGGCTGGGGTAGCTCAGTGACCAGTGTTTATACAGGTCTGGGCTGGGGTAGCTCAGTGACCAGCTGTTATACACGTCTGGGCTGGGGTACTTATTTACTCCGTACATTTTCCCTGACACCCAAAAGTACTCGTTACATTCTGAATGCTTACCAGGACAGGAACATTTTCGAATTCACGCACTTCTCAAGAGAACATCCCTGGTCATCCCTACTGCCTCTGATCTAGCAGACTCACTAAACACAAATTCTTAGTTTGTAAATTATATCTGAGTGTTGGATTGTGCCCCTGGCTACATCCATACATTAAATATAAGGGATTTAATGATTTATACTTGTCCTTTTGATTTTTACATATATTTTAGAAATTACATTTACTTTTGATACTTAAATATATTATATTAAATATATTATATTAAATATATTATATTAAATATATTTAAAACCAAATATTGTTTTCACTTTTACTCGTTGTATTTTACTGGGTGACTTTCACTTCTACTTGAGTCAATTTCTATTAAGGTATCTATAGTTTTACTCAGGTATGACAATTGTGTACTTTTTCCACCCCTGTCTGTAAACCACCTGCCATGTTTTATGACAATCGCGTCCTGACTCATAACAACATGAGATCAGCTGCTGTGTAAAAACCTATTGATCTGACCGAGTCCGTTTCCTCATTCAGTCTGGTGACGAGGTGACGAGGCGATGAGGTCACACTGAGGTCTAATCATAAACACGCTATACTGCCCTGCCATTGATTACACACTGATGATCACCCCAATGTAGACAGAGAGAGAGAGAGAGGGAGAAAGAGAGAGAGTGCGAGAGAGAGGGTGCGGCGAGAGAGAGAGAGAGAGAGTAATAGAGAGGGTGTGAGGAGAGAGAGAGAGGGAGGAGAGAGAGAGAGAGAGAGAGAGAGAGAGAGAGAGAGAGAGAGAGAGAGAGAGAGAGAAGGAAGCAAGCAAGTAAGCAAGGAAGGAAGGAAGGAGAGAGAGGGAGGGAAGGAGAGAGAGGGAGAGGGAGAGAGAGCGAGAGAGAGGGAAGGAAGGAGAAACACCAAACACCAAATTGAGACTGAATGAGGAATTCTGCAAAAATATCCTCTGTGTACAACATAAAACACCAAATAATGCAGAGTAGAATCAGGCCGATACCCGCTAATGATCAAAATCAACAAAAAAAGCTGTTAAATTCTACAACCACCTAAAAGGAAGTGATTCCCAAACCTTCCAAAACAAAGCCATCACCTACAGAGAAATTAACCTGGAGAAGAGCCCCCTAAGCAACCTGGTCCAACACAAGGACAGCAACACAATTAGACCCAACCAAATCATGAGAAAACAGAGATAATTACTTGACACATTGGAAAGAATTAACAAAAAAACTGAGCAAACTAGAATGCTATTTGGCCCTAAACAGAGAGTACACAGTGGCAGAATACCTGATCACCGTGACTGACCCAAAATTAAGGAAATCGTTGACTATGTACAGACTCAGTGAGTGTAGCCTTGCTATTGAGAAAGGCTGCCGAAGTGTGCACACTGCCCTCAAAATGAGGTGGAAACTGAGCTGCCAAATGTAGGACCATATTAGAGACACATATATACCTCAGATTACACAGATCCACAAAGAATTCGAAAAAATATACAGTTTTGATAAACTCACAGATCTACTGGGTGAAATTCCACAGTGTGACATCACAGCAGCAAGATTTGTGACCTGATGCCACAAGAAAAGGGCAACCAGTGAAGAACAAACACCATTTTAAATACAAGCTATTTTTATGTTTATTTAATTTCCCTTTTGTACTTTAACTACTTGCACATTGTTACAACACTGTATAGACATAATATGATGTGTTTATTCTTTTGGAACTTTTGGGAATGTAATGTTTACTGTACAATTTGCATTGTTTATTATCTATTTCACTTCCTTTGGCAATGTAAACATACGTTTTTCATGACAATAAAGCCTTTAAATTGAAATTGAATTGGAAAGAGGAAGAGAGAGACACAGTGAGAGAGAGAGAGAGAGAGAGAGAGAGAGAGGGTGGGTGGGTGGGTGGGAGAGAGGGTAGGAGAGGGTGGTGGGGGGGGGGGGAAGAGTAAAAGGGGAGGGAAGGAGAAAAAAAGAGAGACAGAGACAGAGAGACAGAGAGACAGAGACAGAGAGACAGAGAGACAGAGACAGAGACTCTCTGGAGTTTCCCTAACAGAAGTAACCCTGGGTAATTCCAGACAGGCAATATTGTGACAACTGACAGCACCCTGATATAGTGCGCGCACACACACACACACACACACACGCACACGCACACGCGCACGCACACACACACACACACACACACACACACACACACACACACACACACACACACACACACACACACACACACACACACACACACACACACACAGCTATGTGCCAGTGCTACAGGTTCTTGTGTCCTCCGTCTATGTTCCTTGTGTATCACATAAGGCTGGTTCCAGTCAGCTCAATGGTAACATGGCCTAAACCTTAAGACTTCCCACATAGGTAACACCAAGTCCGAACTGAAATTACTTGCCCAAAGGGGTAAATGAAGTGGTTGTATTCTATAACATATTCTCAAACAATAGATGAGGCCAGAAAACAATCAATAGTGTCAAGTTGGTTTAAATTCCTTAATATGATGACCCCTGTTGCAACGCTGTTATGTTTTGTGTCTGAAAAAAAGACGTGTGAGTGAGTCACTCCCTCGTTAATGTCAACAAACTCTGATATGTATTACATTTAATCCCAGATGAACCCATAGTCCCTTCTCCTTTAAGATTTCCACTGTAGGCAGGGCCGGTCCTTGCGTTCTGTCGCCCTAGGAGAGACAAAAAAAATCCTGTCCCAGCTAAACTAGAATAAGTCCCAGTAACCAAAATGACGTTGAAAAGACGTCAAAAAGAAGTATTTTCCAGACGTTGACGTTAGGTTCAATTTAGGTTGTGAATGAAAGGTGAAAAGGTTTTAAAATACATCTTTTACATGACGTTTTTCAGAAGGTTCATTTTCGGGTTCTAAATGAAAGTTGAAAATACTTATTTTACCAATGTTGAAATCAAGGCCGGTTCGGACTGCACCAAAAAAAGACGTCCAAAAGGCGTTGGTGTTGGTCCATGCTAACTGGGGTGTAGTCTCGCCAGCAATGGAATTGTACGAATTCCCATCTGTGTTGTATGCCTACTGTTTGTAAAATAGGCTGTGGCATTGGCTTTATTAGTCCTGTGACTAATCAATTTGGCTATTTAAGCTCTGAATATCAGTTACCCAACTTTATCAGGGGTTATCGTGAGTCTATTTGCAAGGTTTTTACACAGCGGGAAATGCAGAACTATTTTCTTTTTTTCCGCTATCATCACCTTGTCAAAAAAAATTGACGGATACAAACTTGAAACCACTGATCATAACAATGGGGGGAAACTCCTGGACAACCGTTGTGATTGGTCCATTCCATATTGTCCATTTCATTTTGACCTATCCTGTTTATAGGATATGTTGTTTGTTAACATGATAGCTCTTTTTTTATTTTACTTGATGTTGCGTCATTTAGATGAGTCTTTTTGACCGGAGAAACCTGCATGATGTTAAAAAAAATTTTTTAAGTGTCTGTCTCATCCAGCCTGTAGACTACAGAACAGGACACACTCTTTCTACCATTTCCTAAATCGGATACATGATTTATGTTAGATGATCTTCTTGATGGAACGTTGGTGGAACACAGCAGCGATGCGTCTCTCCAACAGCACCCCGGAGAGGCACACTGGGAACGGACAAGCAAAACATTTTGTGACCACAAGGTGGCGTCAGCACTCAGCTAAAAATACCATTTAACAAAATGGTTGAGAGAAATTGACATTTTTGGGGGGGGGGCAGAATTATGTTTTATGTGTTGTTGTTGGAGCTGCAACTTGGTCAGTTTAGCTCAGAAAATGCCGGCCTAGGCAGGCTATATCACCTGACAGCATTGGATGGTTGAAAACAATATGCTATAGCCTACAAGAGAGTTTATCAACTCAATGTTGTTTATTCTCTATGAAATAAAACAAGGTTAAGCATACATCCATGTCCGATTGAGATGTGTAAACCTAGGCCTAAAAAATGCAATGAGTCAATCGGTGTGACTCAAGCTTTAACCATCCAAGCCAAAGGTGTGGCAGTTTCCTGTAGCCGACTCCTGTCAGTGGTCAGGGTGTGTGTCTGCGCCTTTAATAAAAACGGAGCACTCTTTAGTTTATGACGTAAAGACGTTGGCTACGTACTGTGGGCAGGAAGAGAGCGCACGGTGGCAACTCAAAGAACAGACTTTGGGCAAGGTTCAGAAACCGGTGGAGCTCAACATGTCACATTTCTAATGTTGGGTTACGGTCTGAACTTAACCTACTCTCACCCGAACGTGCACGCCTAGTCCTCGAACTTGTGGATTTGGGACGAAAACTACGACCGGAGGCACAACGGCGTCGCTGCTTGCAGTTTGAAACACAGCAGGGCTGCTTGCTGACGGAGAGGAAGAGAGAAGAGAGGGGACTTTTTTCAGAACCATGAGAGAATACAAAGTAGTGGTTCTCGGATCTGGCGGGGTTGGCAAATCCGCATTGACTGTGCAATTCGTAACGGGATCCTTTATAGAGAAATATGATCCCACGATAGAGGATTTCTACCGAAAGGAGATCGAGGTGGACTCGTCGCCTTCCGTTCTGGAGATACTGGACACGGCGGGGACCGAGCAGTTCGCCTCCATGCGAGACCTGTACATCAAAAACGGGCAGGGCTTCATCCTAGTCTACAGCTTGGTCAACCAACAAAGCTTCCAAGACATCAAACCAATGAGGGATCAGATCATTCGGGTGAAACGGTACGAGAGGGTGCCGATGATTCTGGTCGGGAATAAAGTGGACCTGGAGGGCGAGAGGGAGGTCTCGGCCGGGGAGGGGAAAGCACTGGCGGATGAGTGGAATTGCCCGTTTATGGAAACTTCAGCCAAAAATAAAGGCTCGGTGGACGAACTGTTTGCAGAGATTGTCAGACAGATGAACTATTCTTCAGCACCAGGCAGAAACGACCAGTGCTGCTCGTCTTGTGTTATTCTTTAAAAGGAGAATCTAAGTTAAATGTTTTCACATTTCTTAAATTTGCAAATGGTGAGTGAGCCCTTCCTAATATTAATCTAAACTTAAAAGAAACAAGAATCGAGGAAACTAATACGTTTTGCTTGAAGACAAAAGCAGACACATTTTGAACAATACTTTGGTGTTAACTGTCATCATTAGTATTGGAAAGTGTCATATACAATGTGTTGCACAGGCTTAGAAAAGACAGACATCTCATCGATACCAGTGTTTGCATGGCAGAGTACTTGAATGTTCTGGGAAAATAGCTACAATTTCAAACCACGGGCACCTTGCATCCTTGGAAAAAGGTTTAGCCCGGTGCTATGTTGAGATGTTCAATGTAAGCTGACGTTTTTAGTTCACCATTATATCTGTTTTTCTTTGGAGGTGTGTTGCAGGTAGTCTGTACTGTTGAATTGTTCTTCGTGGCTCACCTTGGACTGAGTTAAGGAATTCCGTGAGGGAGGAGGGTAGCGTGGAGGGTGAGGGCCACTCTTCAGGAATTCCGTTCGGCTGGAGTATCGTTGCAGCAAACTCGATGTACACCATTGATGTCAACAGCTCAGCTGAGTTAGCGACCCCTGTCTCAGCTTGCGCTCCCAGCTGGAACTTATCCACAATGGCAGAGACGTCGAGACTGGGACCTGAAACGCTATGGATATTCATTTTATGAAAAGCGGATATGACTAGAAAAGCATATTTTGTTAATTGCTGCATATTTGTTTTTTTTGGGGGGGGGTTCATTTTTTTACATTTCTCCCACCCTCATGGAGTTATGTTCTGTGACCACAGCACATAAAATATGTTTTTCAAAGTCAGTGAGGTTAGAATTGGACACAACTTTAGTGGAGTGTTATGATGATGATGATGATGGAGCCACATGAGTGTTTTTGTTTGTTTTTTTGTTTTTTTCTCCTTCAACATGTGCGAGAGGACATTACTGACGGACAGACGGCGACCCGACCGCCCGCCCTCGCGTCGAGTGCCTTTCCAAAACAGCTGTTCAAATTTAGTGCCAACCTGAGAGTGTCTCCACAAGACTCCCACAACATGGCAATCTACAAAGTTCTTAACTGTTGGTCTGGATAATCTCTTTGGGGAGAAGAAGAAGAAACAATGTAACAACAAGGCTTCTGATGAAGGAACAGTGGTTGTCTTCTATTTCTTCTTTTTTTTGGCCTTTTGAAAACTAAGATTTTTTTGTTGTTGTAATTTCTCTCATGGGTTTAAATTTAAATACACAGGTACTGGAAACTTTTGACTTACCCACCAAACACTTCTTCCAGACCATTTAAATGAAAGGAATTCTATGTTTTGTCTTTATTTGAAAAAGAAAATGTGATGTACCATTAAAGTCTAACCCGATTGTAAGTTTAATTTCAGACCAGCCTTTTAACAGCTGTCTGTCTGTTTTAAAAATACTTTTAATACAAATTGCATTTTTTTTAAAACACCGTTGTTGTGTTTTCTCTCTTTGTAAGTGTGTCTGTTCTCGGGTAAATCAGATCCATTATATTGGGCAGTCTGCTCTCTCTCTCTCTCTAGGTTACCAGTAGGGCAGTCTGCTCTCTCTCTCTCTCTCTCTCTCTAGGTTACCAGTAGGGCAGTCTGCTCTCTCTCTCTCTCTCTAGGTTACCAGTAGGGCAGTCTTCTCTCTCTCTCTCTAGGTTACCAGTAGGGGCAGTCTGCTCTCTCTCTCTCTCTAGGTTACCAGTAGGGCAGTCTGCTCTCTCTCTCTCTCTAGGTTACCAGTAGGGCAGTCTGCTCTCTCTCTCTCTCTCTAGGTTACCAGTAGGGCAGTCTGCTCTCTCTCTCTCTCTCTCTAGGTTACCAGTAGGGCAGTCTGCTCTCTCTCTCTCTCTAGGTTACCAGTAGGGCAGTCTGCTCTCTCTCTCTCTCTAGGTTACCAGTAGGGCAGTCTGCTCTCTCTCTCTCTCTAGGTTACCAGTAGGGCAGTCTGCTCTCTCTCTCTCTCTCTAGGTTACCAGTAGGGCAGTCTGCTCTCTCTCTCTCTCTCTCTAGGTTACCAGTAGGGCAGTCTGCTCTCTCTCTCTCTCTAGGTTACCAGTAGGGCAGTCTGCTCTCTCTCTCTCTCTAGGTTACCAGTAGGGCAGTCTGCTCTCTCTCTCTCTCTCTAGGTTACCAGTAGGGCAGTCTGCTCTCTCTCTCTCTCTAGGTTACCAGTAGGGCAGTCTGCTCTCTCTAGGTTACCAGTAGGGCAGTCACAGCTCAGATGTATAAACGGTGCCATTGAAAATCTCTGCAGTCAGTGATAGAATGTAGAAATAAGGTGAAAGGTAACACTAAATGTGTCCAACCATGTCTGAGGATGGCGGGAGAAGACGTGGAAACGACCTTCAAGGTCGAATCTAGCGATATAAAGTTGTTTTTGATATTGTTGTTTTAACCCTTACCTTCACCATTCAGAGTTAATGCCTGACCTTAACCATTCAGAGTTAATGCCTGACCTTCACCATTCAGAGTTAATGCCTGACCTTAACCATTCAGAGTTAATGCCTGACCTTAACCATTCAGAGTTAATGCCTGACCTTAACCATTCAGAGTTAATGCCTGACCTTAACCATTCAGAGTTAATGCCTGACCTTAACCATTCAGAGTTAATGCCTGACCTTAACCATTCAGAGTTAATGCCTGGCCTTAACCATTCAGAGTTAATGCCTGGCCTTAACCATTCAGAGTTAATGCCTGGCCTTAACCATTCAGAGTTAATGCCTGGCCTTAACCATTCAGAGTTAATGCCTGACCTTAACCATTCAGAGTTAATGCCTGACCTTAACCATTCAGAGTTAATGCCTGACCTTAACCATTCAGAGTTAATGCCTGACCTTAACCATTTCAGAGTTAAGTGCCTGACCTTAACCATTCAGAGTTAATGCCTGACCTTAACCATTCAGAGTTAATGCCTGACCTTAACCATTCAGAGTTAATGCCTGACCTTAACCATTCAGAGTTAATGCCTGACCTTAACCATTCAGAGTTAATGCCTGACCTTAACCATTCAGAGTTAATGCCTGACCTTAACCATTCAGAGTTAATGCCTGACCTTAACCATTCAGAGTTAATGCCTGGACCTTAACCATTCAGAGGTTAATGCCTGGCCTTAACCATTCAGAGTTAATGCCTGGCCTTAACCATTCAGAGTTAATGCCTGGCCTTAACCATTCAGAGTTAATGCCTGGCCTTAACCATTCAGAGTAATGCCTGGCCTTAACCATTCAGAGTTAATGCCTGGCCTTAACCATTCAGAGTTAATGCCTAGCCTTAACCATTCAGAGTTAATGCCTGGCCTTAACCATTCAGAGTTAATGCCTGGCCTTAACCATTCAGAGTTAATGCCTGGCCTTAACCATTCAGAGTTAATGCCTGGCCTTAACCATTCAGAGTTAATGCCTGGCCTTAACCATTCAGAGTTAATGCCTGCCTTAACCATTCAGAGTTAATGCCTGGCCTTAACCATTCAGAGTTAATGCCTGGCCTTAACCATTCAGAGTTAATGCCTGGCCTTAACCATTCAGAGTTAATGCCTGGCCTTAACCATTCAGAGTTAATGCCTGGCCTTAACCATTCAGAGTTAATGCCTGGCCTTAACCATTCAGAGTTAATGCCTGGCCTTAACCATTCAGAGTTAATGCCTGGCCTTGGGTGAACGTCTGACGTGAGACAGAGAGCTGGTAGGTGGGTGAACGATGAAGGAGTAATGGAGGTGTGTTATGGTGATGGACAGTGAGGCTGAGCTAGGTGGGTGTTTACAAACAGGGATTAATCTGCCCTGTTCTGGGCTGATTGCAGAGCGGTCTGTTCTGGGCTGATTGCAGAGCGGGCTGATTGCAGAGCGGTCTGTTCTGGGCTGATTGCAGAGCGGGCTGACTGCAGAGCGGGCTGACTGCAGAGCGGTCTGTTCTGGGCTGGCTGCAGAGCGGTCTGTTCTGGGCTGACTGCAGAGCGGTCTGTTCTGGGCTGACTGCAGAGCGGTCTGTTCTGGGCTGACTGCAGAGCGGTCTGTTCTGGGCTGACTGCAGAGCGGTCTGTTCTGGGCTGACTGCAGAGCGGTCTGTTCTGGGCTGACTGCAGAGCGGTCTGTTCTGGGCTGATTGCAGAGCGGTCTGTTCTGGGCTGACTGCAGAGCGGTCTGTTTCTGGGCTGACTGCAGAGCGGTCTGTTCTGGGCTGACTGCAGAGCGGTCTGTTCTGGGCTGACTGCAGAGCGGTCTGTTCTGGGCTGATTGCAGAGCGGTCTGTTCTGGAAAAGGGGAAACAAAAAGAAGACTGTGACGTGTGTGTTTACATATTTATGTGGAAGTGTGTGTTTGGCTGTGTCTGTAGACTGAGAGAGAGTGTGTGTTTGGCTGTGTCTGTAGACTGAGAGAGAGTGTGTGTTTGGCTGTGTCTGTAGACTGAGAGAGAGTGTGTGTTTGCCTGTGTCTGTAGGCTGAGAGAGAGTGTGTGTTTGGCTGTGTCTGTAGACTGAGAGAGAGTGTGTTTGGCTGTGTCTGTAGACTGAGAGAGAGTGTGTGTTTGCCTGTGTCTGTAGGCTGAGAGAGAGTGTGTGTTTGGCTGTGTCTGTAGACTGAGAGAGAGTGTGTTTGGCTGTGTCTGTAGACTGAGAGAGAGTGTGTGTTTGGCTGTGTCTGTAGACTGAGAGAGAGTGTGTGTTTGCCTGTGTCTGTAGACTGAGAGAGAGTGTGTGTCTGTAGACTGAGAGAGAGTGTGTGGTCTGTAGACTGAGAGAGCGTGTGTGTTTACCTGTGTCTGTAGACTGAGAGAGAGTGTGTGTTTGGCTGTGTCTGTAGACTGAGAGAGAGTGTGTGTTTGCCTGTGTCTGTAGACTGAGAGAGAGTGTGTGTCTGTAGACTGAGAGAGCGTGTGTGTTTGGCATTTTACATTAATTGTTCTGTTATTTTTTTAAATCTCTTTTTCTCATTAGCTGCACAATTCTCTCACTTAGTTGTTAGTTGCTACCTTCAGAACTGTCTGGTCTATCGCATTTTCAGTCAGGCTAGCATTTAGCCTGTTGCTGTGCTAGAGTGCATCTCCTTGCTTAAGGAATGGCTTGTAGCCTCTCAGGCTTCAGACAGCTAAAACACAACCCGACAGATAGTCAGATAGGTCACCGTGTGCTACAGAGTTGTGGGTGGATATCTGCACCAGTCTTCCCACTCTGCGCTGCCTCACTTAAAGGGAAATGGAAACGAAGATACCTCGTCCGTTGTACAACTGAAACGTGTCTTTTAACCCAACCTCTCTGAATCAAAGCACTCGCTGTGGTGTAAACATCTGATGGCAGAATAATATTTTCCTTTGGAGAGAAAAGGACTAGATTGTGTGTCAGGCCAGAGTTCCTGTTTTTCTCTTGATTCATCCATCTCTGCCTTTTTACAGAGAGGAAAAGGGGAAAGTTTCACTTCCTCTCCTCCGTTGCCAAACGTGGATCTGTTGAGTGGTGTGAACGGTTCAGAGCAGTCTTGGTTAGAACACGTATTTGAGTTTTCTAACGTTATAAATCATTTGTAACAGTGTAGTGTAGCCTAACAGTGTGGAGCCTATGTACTCTGCACTGTGAAGTGGGACAGATTCTATGCAGTACCTTTTTGTTGTTGTTTTTGTTTACCATTCTGAGAGCCCCGCCCCGCCCCGCATGTTTAGACTTTTCAGCCAACAGGAAGTGTTCATGAGGTTTACACACGGTCTGCATTTTCTCATTGTCCTGCTGGTCATGGGAGGTGGTCATGTGATGTGGTTGCCATGGTTTGGGGGACATGGAGAAGTGGTATGAGTGGCCATCTTTCTCCTTCTTAGCCTCAGGCTAGTTCTGTAGCTGGAGGTCAGGCTGCTCTAGTGATAGTGTTAGGTTCCTAATCTCTCTCTCTCTTTCTCTCTCTCTTTCTCTCT